>NC_079447.1:18499144-18799144 GCF_903798145.1 Danio aesculapii | reverse complement strand
GAAAATCCTCAAGAGGGCAAAATACAAGTATCAAATTATAGAAACAACAGGGTTTCAAGCCAAAAATTTATCAGGTTGGTATGATATAGGTCTCAGAAACTTGTGTATCAAATATGATACGTACGGCTTTTTAGATCAGATTAGATTAGAATGTCTTTATTGTCCCCAAAGGGCAATTAGGTTTACAGCAATAGCCAACAGTTGACAGAAACAAGTCACACTCGACAACATAAAATAACAGTAAACAATACAATAATCACTTAAAGCTTGTTTAATAACCAAACTGCAGTTGGAACAAATTAATACAAATATCTGTTGGACCTTGCGCGTTGAGAATAAGTATACCTTCTGCCTGATGGCAGGAGGCAAAACTTTAAATAAAGTGGATGGTTCTCATCTGCTAAAATGGACATGGCCTTCTTTATGACTCTCTCCTTATACACTTGTCCAATACTGTTAAGATTTATGCCCAAGATCTTTTGAAATTGATGAATGATTTTTGAAAGTCTGTTTTTATTTGTCACCCTCAAATTACCATACCAGCATATTACTGCAAATGTTAAAAGAGACTCAATAAAAGAAGAATCAAATGTCCTAAGAAGAGGCCTATCCACATTAAATCCCTTCAACTTCCTCAAATGTCTTTGATTTGCCTTTTTACAGATAAAATTAGTGTTTATAGGCTTAATGTCATTTTAAATATATACCACAACATGAATTGAATAATAAATTAAGTAAATAAATTAATAATACATGTATAATAGAATAAGAAATTAATCTGTCCACCCCAACAGTCCAATAGTTATACTGAAAGGTCTAACAGCGGATCTGTTCTCCATTCAGGCTGCAGCAAATAAGCTCAGGCAAAACTATTCTTAGTGGTGACCTTTCTGAAGAAGTCCCACTTCTGCCACAGCAAAGAATCTTAACAGCTGGCCTTTTATTCCTGAATATCTCTTAATGTTTCAAATGCGAAGGGCTGATAAAAAAAACTTCCTTTTATTCACAAACATGTCTTTAAGATGCCATCACGCTCATCACAAGACAAGCAGAACAGCTGTAGATGCTTCATTAAGCACAATCAGAAGTCCAGACTGCTTGTCAAATCTTGCATCTTACATCACACAGAGACAAGTATCCATCTTCTAGAAACACATTCCTTCTTTGCAATATGTCTGCAAGCAATTTTCTTTTTATCCAACGTACCCACTGCGTTCATGCCATGTGTTGTTAGCAAGCTAGCAACTGGAACTCCAACCGAACAGTGATGGAAAGAATTACAGCACGGCCATATTAATTAGTGCACTGAATGCTCTGAGATTAAACCACCATATGTGACTAATCAAAATGTCTTAATTAAGGAGGCTAGCATTGTCTTGTAAAAGCCACAATGCTCTGGGCTTCTTAAATTAACCTGTTCTAGAGCTCTGACTTCCACTTTTACAATTTAATTTTCAAAGCAGTATAAGAAAATATTTCATACAAATAAATATATGTATGTAAGTGTAAGTGTGTAACTTTGTAAGTGCATTGTTATAAACTAAATAAAAACATGCTATATTTACTAGTGGCTTTTGAATGGTTGACTGTATTTGGTTGATGATTCAGAATATGTAATAGTAGTTCCAGGCTCGTCCTGAATCCATTACAGATCCATATCACTGCCCAAAATTTCCATTATTTTAAAGGTCATTACAATGTAAAATAAGCAAAAATAAAAAAGTGCAAAAAATATGGCCAATTTTGTCAGTAACTTTAATAACATCACTTTTTGTGAAGCAGATAAACCTTTTAAGTAAAAATAGACAGGCTCTAATAAAAAAACACACAAGGGCATTTTATAGGCACACATTTTTAACAGTATCTTGAGCTTTGGGCGACGCAGTGGCGTAGTATGTAGTGCTGTCGCCTCACAGCAAGAAGGTCGCTGGGTCAGTTGGCGTTTCTGTGTGGAGTTTGCATGTTCTCCCTACGTTCGGGTGGGTTTCCTCTGGGTGCTCCGGTTTCCCCCACAGTCCAAAGACATGTGGTACCGGTGCATTGGGTAGGCTAAATTGTCTGTAGTGAATGAGTGTGTACAGTTGTTTCCCAGAGTTTGGTTGCGGCTGGAAGAGCATCCGCTGCGTAAAACGTGCTGGATAAGTTAGTGGTTCATTCCGGAATAATAAAGAAACTAAGCCAAAAAAAAAAAAAATGAATGAATGGATCTCGAGCTTTGGTAATCATCATACCATTGTATAACCATGATAATAAACTCATCTTCGTAGATATTTTATGAAATGATGGTGGTGCAGCAAATTTTATAACCGCTAAATGTTTTGATTTTAATTTAAACTAAAAAGGTGGTTCCTCCGGGTGTTCGCGTGAGTTTCCCCCACAAGGTCATGTGGTATAGATAAATTGGATAAGCTAAATTGTCCGTAGTGTTTGTGTGTGAATGAGTGTGTATGGATGGATGGCTGCGTTAAACAAATGCTGGATAAGTTGGCAGTTTATTCTACTGTGGCGACCCCTGACTAAAAAAGGGACTAGACTCAAAAGAAAAAGAATGAACGAATAACTATAATAACCCTGAATCAAAAAAGTTCTCTAATCAGCCAACTTTTGTATCGATTTGATGTGTTATACAGCAACATGATGTGAAACACTTCATCAACCACTGGCATGTGTGCAGAGGTCTTGTGCTCACTTGAGACAGGCCACCAGCTTTGCTTTCTGCTTAGCGCTCCTTGGTCAGGGTCACTATCAACATGAACAACCATTTCATTGACTGAGAGCTTTAGAGGATTCAAGTCATTTTGTAAAGACAACACAGGCAGTGATATAAAACTGGACCTACGTGTACTGTATTTGGAATTGATTTAACAAGACCGTCTGATGAATAACCTATCATTTACTCTTACGTTGTTCCAAATTTGTGACATGAATTGCTTACTTCTCTGCCAGTAATTTTTTGGTAATGCCACTATTAGTCGAGGCTCTATTTCACAGGTTCAATCGCTCTCTCTATGCAGTAAAATGTGTAAAGAAAATTGTCCTAAAACATTTTAGGAGAAAAACTTTTTTAAATGAATCATCTGAATAGATGTTTTTTTCTGAATAGATATTTATTTGCAGTTTTGGTAGCCGTAGTATAAGAAAAATAATACAATTTGGGATAATCTTTTTTTTTTCACTGTCTTTGAAATATGTTGTTTTGTAAACTCTGCAAGTTATTTTGCGGTATTAGACTATAAAAAGGGTTAGGGCTCTATTTTAACGATCTAGGTGCAAAGTCTGAAGCGCATGGTGCAAAAGCAGAGGAAAAATACGCTCTGCTCCCTGGCGCATGGTCTAAAAGGGTTGTGCTTATTCTCTTAATGAGTTATCTGTGTGTTCTGAGCATAACAGGCATTAAACCAATTACAGTCTCCTCTCCCATTTCTTTTGAGAGTCAGTTGCGTCACGCCATGGGATATTCGCTATTTACTGAATGCTTTACTAGCAAGAAAACAGTCAAACAAACCATCTGCAGCGCGAAGATAAAGAACAAGCCTCCTCCATTTGGCTTCTTTACTTTCTCTTTACTTTACTATTACTCTTTACTCTTTTACTTTCGTGGAGTAAGAAAACGGTGTTGAACACACTCCACTGAAGACATCCATTAGCCTACATATTTCATTTCGTTTGTTAAGTTTGTTAACATTTGTTTCAAAACAATTTCTAAATTCAGCTCAAATTTCCACCAAAAAAAGCAAACTAATAAATTACCAGCAATAATGAAGTATGGTCAAAAAACTGAGTTATATCCAAACACACTTCCTATTCTTATGTCCCATATGGTGATGCATACGTCTCCCAAACCCGGCAGGTGGACAAATCTAAACTTGTTTTTTATTAAAACAGATATAAATATGCATACAACAAATAATACTCATATAATAATAATAATAATAATAATAATAATAATAATAATAATAATAATAATAACATTATGCACAGGCAAGTTATTATGAATAAACTGATAAAACTTCTGTTTCAGTTCCTCAAAATAGCAACGTGCCAACAATGCGCCTTAACACACCTCCTTTAAAGACCAGCACGTCCATGAGTCCAAAGTAGTGCAAATGGATTAGCTATTTAGACAACATGGCACAAAACATGAAAAAATAGCAACACATTGCACCAAACAAGTCTTGCACCCTGCGCCGGGTGTATGACATGGCCCATAGTCTTAAACCCACCCATAGACAATCCCCTTGGAAACAGAACAGTGCTCAGAATTGTAAAAGAAAAGATGAGTATGTCTCCATTGTTTACGATCCCATCAACCAAAATATTATAAAATACAATACAACCATAAATAATAATAATAAAATACTACAATAAATAATAATAATTTATTTCGACTAAAAACAGGGTCTTGTATCTTATATATCATTTTCATGTGAATTTGTGTTTATTTTAAGCTAAGGTTTCTAAAGGCCTCTTTTTAAATAAATAGTTGGCAGACTACTGTATATTGGCATTCCTATCCACCAAGAAAAACATCAAAATTGCCACAAATCCACAGAATTATTATTTTTTCCACAGAAACAATCTTTATTACATGGAAGAATCTCCAAATGTTTCTTTTAAAAACATATATTTAAACATCACGTACATCCATCGCTCCAACTGTGCATATACACACATTGGGTGGTGGACATTAGGGTGATTGAGGAAGAGAAACCACAACGCATGGTACGCGTAATCTCATCTAATACTTCTTCACCAAGAGAAGCCATTTTAATCATCTTCTGTACAACCCCCCTCCCTTCACTCTGACACATGTTGACTTCAACATCATTAAAGCCGTTTTTATGGTGGCTGGATGACATAGTAATCTAAATGGCTTGAAAATTAAATATAAACCATGGGTAGACTTTCTTTTGTTTATTCCATTGATTCAAATCCACGTGGAGGAGCAAGAAACATCAAAGTGCTACAGTGCCATCTTTTGGTTCAACCTTTTCACCTCAGAAGACATTGAAGTCAATCAAAATGAAAGAATGAAAACATGGTTTGAAGCATTAGAAACGTATACGCTGTAAAATGACATCATATTGGCTAAGCATCACCTTGATTGCTTACCCTTACTTCAAGACTTTGGTACATGCAGTTAAAAAATACAGGTTGTTTAAACCCAAATTTGGCCATGATATAGACCAGTGGTTCTCAAACTTTTTTTCAGCAAGTACCACCTCAGAAAAAAATTGTCTCTACAAGTACCACCATAATGACCAGTATTTAAATACAGTAGCGTAGTAAGCCTAATTAAGCAGCTACAGCTCTTCACAGTTCAAAAACGATGCAGATTAATTCCTATTATTATGAATATTTAGTATTGTCAGACACTTTAAACATTATAAATAGTTTGAAAATTAACACTAAAAAATAAATAATTTTTCAATTAAAATGTGCTTTTAAAAGTTAAAAAAGTTAAAAGGTAAAAAGAAAACTGCTGTAGGTTTTGATGGGTAGGCTATGATATGTTAATACCTTACATTTAAGTAAGGTATTAACATATCATAGCCTACCCATCAAAACCTGGAAATATTCCTTGGATCTCATAAATATAGGCTATATGTCATTATATTCATATACTAATATAAACTCTTTTTAATAAATACATTTTGAAGTATATGTTGCATGTATTTGTATATCTTTGAAATCTAAACATTAACTTGTATTTTAAATATATGATTTGAATTTACATATTTAAATTAGAAATTAGATCTGCTTACTGAGCGTTAGAATAGGCTTTGTGTCAGAAAAGCAAGTCATTAAACCATACCTGTCAACATTGGGATATAAAAATACGGGATATGCCCCCAACAACCGTTACAAATATGGAGAGGAGATTAGCTTCAAATGAAAGAATACATAGCATCTATCATGGATCAGCTGTGATCACCGCTGCCGTCTATCAGTGTTTATAATTGGTGAACTGCGCCAGAATGTTAGAGCCAATCACAGCCCTTTCTGTCGAGTGAATGACCAATCGTAGGGGTGTAAGAAAGAACTCGCTATACAAGGCTCAGAAAGCTAGCAGGATATTTACATTTGTTTGTTTGCTATATATGCTCATGTTGTTCTGTGCATGTACTTGAGCTTTTAACGGTACAGTTTATATATCTGACTGTTTGAATTAAAGGACAAAATTGTATTACAAATAGTATATAAATAATAATTTTAATACAAGAATTGTTGTGCTGTGAAGAAAATATAAAACTGTGTATGGAAAGCATCGTCAATGCGCCGTGATGCCCCGAGATATCGAATTGAACCGAATCGATGGCAAGATAATCGGAACCAAACCGAACCGTGAGACCAGTGTAGGTTCACACTTCTACCTATAATCGTGCTTAAAACAAAAACATTTCATTATTAAAGTGATGTTTGGGTGCGGATATAAGAGATGGGTTGCGGCTGGCTGGAAGGGCATTCGCTGCGTAAAACATATGGTGGATAAGTTGGCGGTTTATTCCGCTGTGGCGACCCCGGATTAATAGAGACTAAACGGAAAAGAAAATGAATGAATGAATTAATTAATAAAAGGTTTAGCCTATTAAAATCAATTTACTGATTACATCAGTGTTATCGTATGCGTCATAGGGTTAAAAGTGGGTTTATTTTTTTACTTTAATTATTCAGCGATTACTCCGCGTACCACTAGAATGAAGCCTGTTTGAGAACCACAGTTTGACAACCACAATTTGAGAACCACTGACATAGACAATTTAAACCTGATATTTATTATTATTTAAAAATAATCCAGTGGTTTGGTTTGTCCATACTTTACCCAAACTTGGGCTCAAAATGTTTTAGACTGTAGCTTCTCTGGGAATTATTTGTACTAAGGTCTTAAGTCTTAATCATGTACCTATATCAACCACACAAAAGCAATTTCTGTCTCATAGCTATTTCTGAATGGATATTTAGTTTGAACTTTCATTTATTAATTAATTTTCTTTTTGGCTTAGTCCCTTTATATTAATCTGCGGTCGCCATAGCGGAATGAACCGCCAACTTATCCAGCACATGTTTTACGCAGCGGCTGCACTTCCAGCTGCAACCCATTACTGGGAAACATCCACAAACACTCATTCACACACATACACTACGGACAATTTAGCTTATTCAATTCACTTATTTCGCATGTTTTTGGGCTTGTAGGGGAAATCGGAGCACCCGGAGGAAACCTAACATAGCGAGAACATGCCAACTCCACACAGATATGCCAACTGACCCAGCGACCTTCTTGCTGTGAGGCGATTGTGCTACCCCTAGTTTGAACTTGATATTTTATATTGTATTTTTCATTTACTACTTATTGTCAGCCAGCAATATGATGCAATAATTACACAAGACAACAGATGCTTAATATGCAATCCCTTGCCATTGATGAAAAAAAAAACAATGTAAAAAACATTCCTCTTCTGCCTTTTGGTGTTTACAAAAATCACGTAGCATTGTTAAATCTTGTGTTTCTCAGTCAAGCTCAAAGGCAGAACAAAAAAAGGGAGCTTTGAGATTTGTGCCTTTGTTCTTCTTTTTGTAGGCTGACTCTTTCTCGCTACAACACTTTTCCTTTAAAAAATGGAGACGCCAAAGCACTTGAAAAAGGTGGCGAAGAATAAGCAGTTGAGAAGCGAACACGCTCATTATGGTGGGACTTGAGAAAACAGCCCTGGCGAAGTGCTATTTGAAGTGATTATCTGCAATTAAATTCAGCTGATGCATCAACGGCTCGTCCCTGTGCTGTTAGGTGGCTTGGCGAGGACAGAGGAGAAAATTATAGATGCTGACGACAAATTGGTCCCTGGATAGTTCCTCAACTTTCTGTCTCCCCCCAAACACGTGCACATGCTGATTTCTATTGGCTAAAAGCAGGATGGTCAGAGAAGCAGTTGGCAAGCTGGCATGGCGGAAAGTGAGTAATAGCTAAACAGAGGTCTGGGCTATTTGGCCCTCTGCGGCTTGTGTCTTGCTGCCCGGACTGGAGCAGATGAGCAGCTAAAAGCTCAGAGAGTATGCGTGACCATCTGCCATCTCTGTTTTGCTCTCCGCTTCAAAGATTTGGGTGTGTATGTGTGTAAATGAGACAGCCAGGGAGGTGATGCTTTTGCTCCCTCTCTTCTTCTTTCTCCATCACAGACTCTTTCCTGTCTCCCTATCCACTTTCACACACACACACACGTACACACAGGAGCAAGACAGAGGTAATAGTCTCTCATACCAATGAGCTTATGCTGTGTATTCTGACAGTTCCAGCTTGTGGCCTGAAATTGACCCCCAGACTCCAGCTACAGTCTGAAAACCTCCATTTACAACACCACAGGCTGCTTCACAACACAGCATCACACACACATCCAGCCAAAGGCTAAAACGCTGCAAAACAACTGCAATCTTCAGCGCAACACTGCCACCTGTTGGTGGGAAATCTAACATTAGTGCATTATGAAGGATTCATCCTGTTTTTTATTGCCACTCAACCAACGCCTGTTGCGTTTTTGCAAGTTTTGACATAGAACTGGGATATGAATTTATTACAGGACAGTCCCATTTGACCAACCTGGGGTTAAGTGCCTTGTTCAAGGGCACAGCCGTAATGACTCCACATGGGGACCAAACCATTAAAACCTCCCTAAACACAGCATCACATCATCACATAACAATGTTTACAAGAGAAAAACCAGATCAGGAGCTCAACATCAGCTTACTAAATGCTTACTAAATTGAAGATTTCACTCAATTCACAAATTCTCCAGAAAGATTTTTAATAAACGTGAAAGAAAAAGCTAATTTTGGTCAGAGTAAACTCTACATTTTAAAGGAGAGCTTTGTTGTTTCACTTCATCTTTTTGAAAGGCCTAAGAACAAGAAAAGAAGCGTGCTGAAAGATGAGATGTTTGAGATAGAAGCTTTCAACATATTTGTACCTTTAAATATATTATACGTTATCTACTCCAATTTATTACAACAATGACACATTTAATCCTTGTGCACTGTTCAAATTTACTACCCTTTTGTTATGTTCGAGATGAAAACATCCACTAAATTGAACTGCTGTAAACAATGCATTTTTTTTTTCAATTTTTTTTTGCATAAATGTGTAAATCAACCTCAGTCCCGATCAAAACTATTAAACGTTTTAAAAATTACAGGATTTTAACTATTTAATTGCCAAGTAAATGACGTATTGTCAATATAAATAGTAATTGTGGACTGGATTTTTTTTTTCCTTTTATCAGTTTATAGTAACAACATTGCCTTTGATGCATTGTTATTTTCTTTTTTCTCCCTAATTTACTGCTGGTGGCTGTTTTAGACCCATTGATTTTCATTATAACCACATTTAATGGTGCATAAATACACAGTCTTTGTTTTATTTACTCCATGTAGTTCTAGGAGCTGAGATGCATATTTAGATTTTCTTAGACACATCAAGGTAAGTGCGTAAAGGTCACTCTCACACTTACATACACACACTTACATCTGCTGTTATACTCTATATAAAATCCAGAAACTACGCTTTTTTTTTTGCACATGCCTACATCTAAAAGGTTAATGGTGCCAACTGATGATCAACAGTAAAAGTGACAAATTTAACCTCTTCTCAGCAGGGAAAACCACTAACAGTCAATAAATAATAATATGGTGTCATGGTTTTGGTGATAAAAAAATGTAATTAAAAAATGTTGGTTATAATGGAAGTCAATGAGGCACCAACAGTAAAAAAAACAATGCATAAAGGCAATGTTGTTTCACATGTCCAAGACTTTGATAAAAGGTTTTTAAAAATCCAGTCCACAATTACTTTTTTAATTGAAAATACGTCATTTTGTGTGCTTTTTTTCACCAAATCATGACATTGTTATGAATTTGGCAATTAAAGTGTTAAAATCCTGTAATTTTCTAAGCAATTTAGTAGTTTTGATCATGACTGAGGTTGATTAAGAGATTTATGTAAAAAAACAAGTTTTATTTGATGCATTTTTACAGCAGTTTCATTTAGTGGATGTGTTCATCCTGAACATAACAATGAGTGGTACATTTGCCTAGAGTGTATTGTTGAGGGTTTTTTTTTTTTTTTTTACAAATTCAAAGCGTTTTCTCAAATATGTGTCAAAATAAAATGACAAAATCACTCTGCCAGCTGATACACAGAAAAAGTTATGGCCAAATTAAGAGTCAAAAACATCTCCAGTAGCACATAAGGGTTAAAATTGCAATAAAAATGTATTTATGTTTAAGTTTTCTATTGTCAGATAATATATTCTGTAATATAAATTCACATGTCAGAGTATATATATCTGTATTTGTGCTTACTGTATATGCTACAGTCGGTAGCTGTGGATATTTAGCTGTTAAATAGACAGTTCTTAACCCATAAATAAACCTCAAGTCCACTTCATTGCACAGTTAAAAAGACAAACTATTAGTAGAAAACTGCTATCAGGAAATAGACTCAATATGTGTGCATGTGGCATAGCAAAGAGGTTATTTAGGTGACCAACCAGCAATGTCTTCCTCTCTATTTAGCTGCAGACGGAGCAGCACGCTGATGCACAGAACTAAAGTGATATTGTTTTTTTCTCACCTCACAAGTAGTCTACTTTACTGAACTGCCACATTTACACAGAAGGGGGCTGTTCAGAGGAGAGCAGCTGGATTCACTGCAATCTTTCTCAGATCAGCGGTGGATGACAAATTAGTTATAGAGGTAGAATCAATGCTGTGCTCTTGCAACCACAGGGGATTCTAGAAAGAAGCACACAGGCTGTGAGAGCTGAGTTATATCAAATGATAACACCTGTTTTCATTTGGAATAAAGCTAGATGGTACATCTTATGGGTTATATGCACATAAAAACTGCCATATTAGGTTTGGAACACATGAGGGCGAGTAAACAATGAACATTTTTTGAATAATCTTGTTACCCCTACACTCAAGGCTGTAAAATGCTTGAACATTGAAGAGAGACCAATGTTTTATTAAGGTAGTGTAGTATTTCTTTTATTTAATATGTAATTTATTTATTTACTAATAATAATTGCATTCATTCAATCATTTCTTTAAGGCTTAGTCCCTTTATTAATCTGGGATTGTCACAGCAGAATGAACCGCCAACTTATTCACCATATGTTTTACACAGCGGATGCCCTTCCTGCTGCAACCCATCTCTGGGAAACATCCATACACACTCTTTCACTACGGACAATTTAGCCTACCCAATTCACAGTCTTTGGACTGTGGGGGAAACCAGAGCACCCAGAGGAAACCCACGCGAGCACGGGGAAAACATGCAAACTCCATACAGAAACGCCAACTGACCCAGCCGAGGCTCGAACCAGCAACCTTCTTGCTGTGAGGCGACAGCACTACCTACTGCGCCACAGCTTCGACCCTTATTAATAAAATGAGCAAAAATATTTAACTATTTGGAGTCATTCAATTTTTAAGTAATGTTACTTTTTAAAACAGAAATAAGATTGAATCTGTAAAATATGTTATTTCTAATCTCATCACATTCAGTTATGGATTACATAAATAGACTAAAATGATTCGTAGAACATTTCTAATTTAAAGCATCCTGTAGTGTGCACTACTGTGTATTATGGCTGGTCAACAGTTATCTAATATTAAACAGTTCAATATAAATATAATTTACCTCACACTATTACACTGCTGACAACTGAACTATTACACTGGAATTAACATTTAGCTTCTAATAAGTTCTGCCTTCTTTAATAGGATTAGTCATCTTGGTTGGTCATTTTATTTTGCCTATTTCTAATTATTAGTATGACTACACTTAGACAACGGCAACATGGCTGCATATGTGAGTCAGGAGATACTTAGAATGAGTATTTCGGCATTAATAAGAAAGTTTACAACAAAACCAACATATGGTTTAATAACGGTGTTTGTGTTTCCAATCATGCTTTAGAAGAAAAACAATAAAACCCCTGCTAAATTTCGCTATCTATAATCCCTATAATAACTCCTGTAGAGTAGTCCCACACTTTTATTAATCTATTACACTTAAATACCTGTCAGAAAAGTATTGTGGCTGGGAATTACCTTATGTTAATGTTATTTTCTTGTGTACAGAGATGGATATGGCAACAGTGTAAATAAACAGTGCAGTTATGAGCGTATTTGCCACATTATATCATTATGATATTGTTGCCTTCTGTGATTCCTGAAAATAAATACCAATAATAACGCAAACTGGAATAACTACAGCAGTCCGCCATCATCAATCTCATATGAAGAGCTTGCGAAGACGTATGATGACGTGTGTGGGTGTTGTAGTGGTGTTCCATTTAGAGGTAGAGGTAAACTTTGAAGCCCTTTCTCTTCACACTTTGTTTCAAGGGCCAAGGGAAAGGGGTAGCGGAAGGGGTAGAAAAATTAGAATTGGGCCCTTACTGGGGCACAATTTTAGGAAAAAAGCGTAAAATGAAGTGTCACGTCTGAAAGGAAAAAGAAAAGTCATATTATTATTGTATGGAAGTTACTAACCCCAAGAATAGTGTGGATTTCTTTCCAACGACTAGCCCACTGTTTCGTCAGCTCTTGAACCTGAAAAAGAAGAGAGACCTCTTTGCTTTATTCCTATAAAAGCAGTACAGATAAATAATAATAATATACAATAATAATATCAAATGAAAATAATGAAATGCTTGTGTAATTGCAAGCATAAGAGCTTCTACATCACTATAATAGGACAGAAACGACAAGTGTTGAGATAAATACAGCTCTCTAAAATCCCTGTTGTGATTCTTGTATATTACATGCAAAACCTAAGAGGAACACTAAAATATATAAAAATAACAATGCTAAACAACAATAAAAACAGCAGTGCAGCTGCTAACCTCCTCTAGAACAAAGGCTTTAATTAGCTCCCTAAATCAGCGGCATCATACTTAAACAGCCCTTGAGCAGTTGATGAATCTTGGAGTGATCTGCTGTTATGCTTAGTTCAACCAACTTTTAATCATCAGAAAAATCTGCTGAAGCAGTCTGAGTATATGCAGAAGAAATGGAGACACTTACTCTGGCTTCATCCTGATGAAGCCTCTCCTCAACACTCGACCCTGAGGGCTGCTCAAATGACGGCATCTGAAAGAAGAAGTACTGAAGCATTTCAGTTATGTGTTCACTCAGAAACAAAAGAAAGGCTATAAATCATAAAAGTAGGCAGGTCTGTGTATATACTCAGGGTGTGAATTACAGGGGGGGTGGGGGGGTCTGACCTCCCTAAATAATGCTTTATCCCCCCTGGAGATCAAAACAAGATGTATGGGGGGTCTGCCCTTTAATAGTTAAGAGTTTGCTCTGATCTGTATCTTAAATTATATTAATAATTAAAATAATAGATAACTTCAATATACATTTGACGACCCCTATAATGGTTAATACCATTGTGAATGCATGTTTGCATCAAAAATTAATTCATCAGTTTGAAACCGGCAAATCTAGAGCACCGACAGGCAGCGTAAGTGTTCACCAAACATGTTTCTTTAAAAAAGGTGTTTGCAGGTGTCTGTAAAACTAGATGCATAGTTTGTATTTTATTCTACACTGGCTCACACATGGAAGTTAAACGGTAAAATAAATAATATGTGCAGTTTTTTATGGCCAGCCATTAATAGGTGGAGGAAAGCAAACCGGTCACCTTTTATTTAATTTCACAAATATCATTGAGAACCACTCGATATCCCCTAAAACACTGAAAACATAACAAGTTTGATTAATAAATTAGATGTAATTTAATTAAATATATAAATTTGGTTCACTGAGGCATGTTACCGAATTTAACCAAAGAATTGGATATAATCCCAGCCCCCCCGAGCGTCAATATATAATTCACACCCTGTATACTGGTATTATGACAGTATGTCAAATACGGACACAAAGTTAAATCATAATAATAATAATGCATTTTATTTGTAATCCGCTTTTCATAAACCCAAAGCACTATAATAGAAGTTACCAAACACATTTTACCAAAGTAAAAAAATACAAAATACAAAAACAGTACAAAACAAACATCAATTTTAAAAAAGCTTAAACAAATGTGTCTTAATCAACTTTTCAGTGATCCAAAGTTAGTGCGTTTCAGATATTAAGAGGAAGACCATTCCATAGTTTGGGGGCTTTGAATGAGAGAATTTGAATAATATGACATCACACTTTTTGTACCACTACATCTTACAATACATATATAAATAAATAAAAAATTTAAATATATTTAAGTAATCCATTATTCATTGGAATGCTATTTATTGTAATTTCCCTTGAAAAACTTGTTACTGCATAATTCTGGAAACGTCTGGTACTAAAAAAGGGCATCCAGACATTCTGTCATTACAAAAACTGATAAAACAGCTTTGTCTTTACTACAGCAGAAATACTAAAATATTTTTAGCTGATCTTTGTTTTATTCTGATGTTTTCTACATACCAGCCCTTCTCAAGGAAAAATGCATTGCTCAAATACTTCTTTCATCACACAGGAGACTTAGACGTGTCATTTAAAGGCCTCATACTGAAATCCCTTTCTTTGATGACTGTCAACCAAATCAAATCTCTGCTTACTTTTAGCCAATATTTAGGTCTCTTTTTTTTGGAACCCGAAGAGACATAGTAAAAATACTTCATATCCTGAATCCTCAAGAGAAATATAAGAGGCTACAAACTCAATGTCCATCTCACAGCTGTCTAAAAGAAACAATGATATTAAAGAGATCTCATTTGTGGTCTTTTTATTTTTACAAGGCAATCCTCCCATGCACATGATGATAATATGCAAATTGAAATTCAGGCCATGATGTCTAAGAAGGATAAGTCACCTGATTTCCCGCAGACAGCAGAGCTTTCAGACGGGCAATCTCAGCTCGCAGATCTCTAATAATCTTTACATTACTGTCTTCATTCACGGTGGGCTTGTTTAAAATGTTCTTGGCCCGGCTAGCATAACGAAGTGTGTTCAGAGTTTCACTGTAGTTCACATCAGCAGGTGAGATGGCTAAAATGACATAACAAGAAAAGGAATGAATAGTTAATAAGTAATAAAGATGATGGAATTCAATTCACCTTTAGCGCATGTCTTTGGACTGTGGGGGAAACCAGAGCACCAGGAGAACCCCCACGCCAACAGGGGGAGAACATGCAAACTCCACACAGAAATGCCAACTGTCCCAGTCGGGACTCAAAAAAGTGACCTTCTTGCTGTGAGGCAACAGTGCTAACGTTAAGCCACGTGTTGCCCTGAAATAATCTTACAAGATAATATTAATAAAAAAAAAACACATTTCAGTTTACATTTTGTGCCTTTTTTGCACTTCACCAGCCTGAACATTCTGCCCGTTATCTTATGTTTTATGGAGAAAAAGAAATCCTGTGTAAAAGACATTGAAATGTGTGACCTCTGACATACTGGCTATCATGATGGTTTTGGAGTTCCCACCAAGACTGTCCTTTAGAAGCCAGGTAAGCACAGAGTCTCGATATGGAACAAAGTGTTGCTTTCTTTTTATTCCACCACCGTCAGACAGATCAGCTGAAACAACAGAAATGACAAAGAACATCCACTAAACATCCTCATAATAGGGCTGGCCAATTAATCGCAACATAGGCTCATTCTGAAAATGTCCCCTATATACATTTCTGGAGATTGCGAATTATGTAGCCAGAAGTATCTATAGCTGCATTTCGTCTTTAAAACGAACGCTACTGGGCAGTATGACGCTGTTCTTTTTTGAGCAAACAGCTAACCGCCTACCTCCATATGGACAGCCTTCTTGCTGTTAACAGTTTGTTAAGTAGCTCGCCATGTACATAAGATGCAGAGGGGCCACAATGACAAGGTTCCAGTCTGAAGAATGGTTCCAGAAGTGGGTAAGACAAAAACAGAAGCCAAAAAATAAAATAAACAAGTAAATTACAGGGATTCACAATCACAACACTATTGGTTGGGTTTAGGAAAGGAGGAGGGTGAGTCAGTCGACAGCGGCCTCTGGTGGATTTGCGTGAGAACAGCAGGCACAAATTGCACTCACAAAAGAAATTTGAGGTACACAGCGGCCTCTGGGAGATTTGCGAAAACAAAAACTGCAAAAAAACGTAGCTCCTGGGACTTATTTGGCACTCTCCAGAAATGTATATAGTGGTACGTTTTCAGAATGAGCATGAGTTGATTCATCGAATTGAAATCACAAACGAAATGTAAAAAAAAAAACAAGGAAATCCAAAAGCAGTTGCTGAATAAACAGAAGATTTAACTGCTTTAGTTGATTGAGAGCCATTAATCAAAGACACAACTATAAAATCATCTCACAGAACAATTTACAGTATTTGAAATACTCGACTGAAGTTATGATATGAGTTTGGAGTAAAACCATGTTAATATATGTGGGAGAAATTTTCACTACACAGGAAGGAAGTTCTTTAAGAAGCTAAGCAAACATCTGTCATTATCGCAGAATGATTATTTAAATGTCATTAGCGACCGAATTTGATTTTTGTGTAGCTTAATATATATTAGATATTTATCTAAATATAAAAGCTGTTGGCTTACCTAAAGTGGAGATGACGATGCCCAGAGTAACTAAAGATCTGTTGATGTTGGCACCCTCCTTCAACCTGATGCCAGTAGTCTGTGTGGCATCAGCTCTTTCACTTCCCGCCAGGTCGACCAAGTGTACTTTACTCACCGTCTCACTTGGTAACTCTCCATCAAACATGGCCTGTAAGAATATATGTAGGTATAAATAATAGGGTCAGATACGTCTCATTCAAAAAACAGAAGTCCTTTGCTTAATGCTACATGACATTTACCCTAAAGTTAATGAATTGATTATGAATTAATAAGAAGAGAAGCATTTACCAAATTATAAACAGCATATCGTGTGTAAGAAAAGTTGTCTCATGACAGAAAAATATATATAATTTAAAAGATACAAACAATTTAAAAAGTCTGTTTGCAGCATACTATATTTTCTGTTATGGATAAACTGAAAGCTTAATAAGCATAATTTGTACCATATTTTGTAATATACAAATGTTAAAATTGCTTCAAAAGGGCTATAGTTCTAATCTGTGTTGATGGCGACCAACTAGTGGCCAATAAGTGCCAGTCAGTGTCACAGCCAGTAACTCACTGATAAGAATTTGTACCCTGGCGTACACATTAAGTGTATAAGAGATTAAACAAGATATAATATAAATATTTTTCTAAATATAAATATGAAATAACTTTAACATAGTGTATTAACCAACATCCAGACCCAGTTCCAAACATCCAAAAATTCATTAAGTGTGTCACAAAAAAGAAAAAGAGCCCTTTTAAACTGAATCCTTCAAATAAAAATCAGCCAACAGTCCTTCACTGACAAATAAGAAGTGGGAGAATCTTGAAGTCTTTTGAAGTTTCATTACAAGCTGTTCATAAATTGGGAATAAAAAACCTAATACACATAAATTCTAACATTTTATACAATTTAAATAAAAAATCGTACATCAAGTAAGTTAAATAGATGCCATGAAAAATTGATAAGCTATAATGCTGCCTACTTCTTTCAATATAGTACCTATTGTGTAACAAAAAGTCAACCTATTTCAAATATAGCCGCTGTTATACACACTAACTAGACTCAAAGGTCACTCCAGAATTGTGCAATACAACCCATGCATTATAAAATCCTAATGACATCCGTGTATCATTACCCAGACACAGAAAACAGAGAAAGCGTACTGGCTAACACAAACAGGGAGAGGATAACTTCAAGCTGTGATCTGCACAAATGTACAAACAGAGAGGCAGATGGCATTCAGTGGAGGGTAAATGGACTTGCGACCTTGATAAAGCGAATGGTGAAGATGGCGTGGGATCGGCTGCTGACATGGTTCATGGCTGTGTTGGCAGTGGCACGTCTCTTGTTGCCCTCCTGCATCAGCTGAGCAACCCCAGTATAGCTTTGAACCTGGTGTCTGGAAAGGGCTGGACAACATATATTTTGCAGATAAACAACAGACTTGCAACGTTGTTAAATTAATTTAAACAAGCTGTCGATTTTGAGATGTAAGGTGTTGTTTTTATACTCATATTTACCATCCACATAAGGTCCATCTTTAGGATGTTCCCTCACTCTCAGCTCACAGCCTTGTGTTTCTGTGCTGGGAAGAAGGTCTCGAACCCGCTCATTGTAGATTTCAAAGTAGCTGGAGGCACAAAGCATCAAAGGCAAGAATAAAGAAATGACAGTTTGCTCCTGAGTCCTGAAACCTGTTTATCTCATACAGGACAGCAACAAGATCTTATTTTAAGACTACGATTACACAACAACAATGTAGCAAGAAAAGTTTTCCTTTTGCGTTTTAAAAAAAGTTTCATGTTTACACAACAACATTTTTAAAACCATACACATCTGAAAAAAATGCTCAATTACATGTAGCAAATTAAGCTTATATAAAATTGTATTTTAATAATTAATAATAAAAAGTTATTATTTAATTACGAATATTTAGACTAACCTTACAGGTAACTGCAGCAGAATAAAAATTACAATCAACTGATCTGGAGTGCGTTTCCCAAACAATGACGTAACTCATGATTGAACTACCATAGTACGATCGAGAAAAAAACAATGTAGTGATGAGTGTTGCCCAAAACCGTAGTTGCTTTGTCGCAGATCCATCATTTGAACCACGTTAGTTATAATGTAAAACATCTATGACACTCTAAACAGGGAGAAACAATTTCTTAAGAGAAAAACCCCATAATTGTTGTGCAAATTATATTTCAAGAGTTCACACTTAGCTGATAATTATTATAAGCTACTTTGGCATGCTGTCCTGGGAGAGAGCCCTGAGCTCATAAGATCCTAGAGCCCGGGGCTCCCTCCTGTTTCAAGGCGAGAGGGGAGTTTGAGCTGCAGTAACTAATAAACAGATAGTGATTGCTCTTAAAAGATAACTACTTACTAGCAGCATGTCTATGGTGATGACTTGGATTAGTCAATTAACTTAAGTTGCATGTTTTTGGACGGTGGGAGGAAACCAGGGAACCCGGGGGAACCCACGTGAGCATGGGGAGAAAGTGCAAACTCTGCACAGAAATGTCTGCTGGTTTGGTAAAGCACTGGCTAAGCACTAGGCCACCGCGTCACCCATCTAGGAAGGAGGAGGAGTAGGGGGTGGAAGGGGGGATTCTTCAAAACGAAGATAACGGTGGTACATAACCCAGGGTATTTATAGTAGCTTAGGAGTCATCTGATTGGTGCATTGAGAATTGGATAATGCGGATCCAGCCGCTAGCAATCATAAGAAAGTGATCCTCTTGAAAGTAGTTTATAAATAAACTTCACTTAGAATTTCTATCAAATTCAGCTTTTTTTTAATAATAGGTCACCTACAGTATAGCTTTCGTCATGAGCCATGGCTGCATTCAAAATGGCATAAATGATTTCAAAGTGCACTATGAAGATCGCTCAAACTGAACTGTAAAAAATATTTTGTAAGCAAATTACAAGATAGAGAGATGACTTTAATGTTTTGTTTTTTTTTTAATCCTGAGTTTAAATGTTGGAACGTTCGAAAGGAATGGGACAAAGGCAGATAACTGGGAATAGAACACAGCCAGGAACTATGCTTCTACAGCTCTAGAGGTGTAGTAGCAAATGTACAAGTTTGCAACGCAGATTGTGAATGTACATTGGAACGATGGATTCTGGAAATGCCAAATCTACAAACTATGCTTGTAACGACGTAACTTGTGACCTTAGTTTGATAAAGGTGGTTTTTGGAAATGCACCCCTGCTCGTCTGTGAGCGGACCCTACAATTGTCTATTCATTTAAAGACCAAATAACATTTCTGGCCAGGAAAAATAATCTAATCTCTACTGAGTTAAACTAATACAGCAGTCAGCTTAGCATGTAGTGTTAGCATGTTGCGTTATCTATATGCTAAAGTAACGCCCGGCTAGTATTGTTGCTGTCACCTTGACAATAGTAAACAGTACCAGTACACTAGTGTGTATATAAGTATATAAATAAATTTGCTGTGTGTGTCCAAAATGCATCTGTGCTGTTGGTTGTAATGTAATGTAAATCCTCACTTGTGTAACAGCAACCGTACCACATTCCGCCATTGTTGTGTGTGTTTTTGTTTGTGCTTTAATCCACACATCTCCTTCAACTTGTGCCAAGCATGACAACATTGTTTTCAAAGACTCTCATTTTCGGGTGTTTACATGGACACGACAATGCTGGCATTTTTCAAAAACTTCATGTAAGTGGTGCAGTGGTGGAAAGAGTACTGAAAAATCATACTTAAGTAAAAGTACCACTACTTGCCTAAAAATGTAGTGCAAGTAGAGTAAAAGTATCAGCTGTAAATATTACTTAACGTATAAGTAAAAAGTAGGCCTTTTAAAAGTACTCAAGAGTAGGAGTATTACGCTAAATGCATGAGTATAAAGCTAATGCATTTACATGTATTTGTGGATGTTTGTAAACGTAACATTCTGTAGTGCATTTAGTTATTGCTCAGCAGGCACACAACATCATAAGACATTAATATTAGGTTAGGTTGTGACATTAGGTGACCAAAATTCAATGTCTAGCCAGCATCTAGAGACAACATTATTTTGATCTCCAATAACAACGTCAAATGACATTGATATTTGGTTAAAATAGATTGTGTTTAGATTGTGTTAGAAAGTGACCAAAATCCAAAAATGCAACGTCCCCACAACATTAGGGTACAACGTCAATCTGGCATCATGTTGACTTCTTGTGCCTGCTGGGTGTTTAAAGTCATTTAAAGTCAACGGTCTCCGGGTCAATGCGTGTAAAGATTCTGGACATCTTCTTGGACACTTTTAATGCTTTTAAACAGTTTGTTGCTATTATAAATCGCCCAGGTAGTTCTGTTGTGAGGTAGTTCATTATGATGTGATTTACCTTCTATGTGCGATTTGATTGCACAGAAATCACAGGACTGATTTTTCTAATCCCATAGACAAGAAAAAATAAAGTAGTAACTGCAGGTTGAAGGAAATTAGTGGAGTAAAAGTACAAATACTGCAGTAAAAATTACTTAAGGGAAAGTAAAAGTACACATTTTTAAAGCTACTTAGTAAATTACAATTTCTAAGAAAAACTACTCAGTTACAGTAATTTGAGAACTTGTAATTTGTTATTTTACACCCCTGTGTAAATGCATTGTGTAAATGGCCCCTGAGATATAACTGAATAAAATTGTTGCCACCACATAAACTGTTTCTAGCTTAAACCCACTAATGATGTTGGTTTTAAATCATTCATATTATGCCAATTTCACTAAATACCTCTGGTTTAGTTTAAATAGTGGTTTAACAGCTTATTTGCAAGATTATTAAATTCCCTTTGTTTTGACTAAATCATTCGTGAAGCAACTGCCTGAAAAACTCAAATCAATTATCTTCTGCTGTTTAAATCTCTCTGTGTCTGTGCGTGAATAACATTATCAAAAACTCTAGCGTGATCCAACATGGCGACTTGACAGCAATTAGAAGCCACACATTTTCCCCTGAATTTGAATATGCAGACGTATATCACAACAGAGTTTATTACAGCAATTGTGTGTGAGGGTGGAAAAGTCCCACCAATCAGAAAGAAATAAAAATCCCCCAAGATGATAAACCTATTTCTGGCTGTCTGCAGAAATGTGAATGATTAAACAGGCTTGTGAAATGAAAGACAGATTGGTCCCTCTTCATCTCCTAATGAAGCTGAAGAGAGAGAAAGAGACAGCATCAGTTTGAGCTCAGTACAAACCAACAGTGAACTAATTAAAACGTGTCAGTCTGAAATCTTGAATGCCTCTACTGTTAGAAATGTCCCTTGTGAATGAGCACTGTTTAAAAGAGGGAATCCGGGTAGTTAAATCATACAAAAACCTCTTACAGGAATTTCAAAACACAGTCATAGGCAGAAGTCATTTAGAGAGCTCAAAGGTAAAGAATCTATCAGTCTTTTATCCACAGATGAGGATAGGCGTCAATCAGGCACATGTCTAAACTATTGGGGCTTTAGTGACCGATAGTGTTTATCCAGATTTAGTCCTGAATGTTTCATTAAAAGCACTGGGGCATCTGTTTGTCTGACTTTTTTTTCTCTGCAGTAATGCTAATTGCAGTGGAAACTGATTTAATATGCAATAACCGTTTTTTAAGACCCCATTTATACTGCAAGCAATGTGTGATTTGACAGCTTCATTTATTGCAGTAAGAGCAAAAGATCTCAGAGGTCTGCACAGGCAAAAGGCCTGCAATGAAATGTGGAATTAAAAATGTCCATCCACTTAAAGAAGCAATAGAACAGATTGGGTAATGCTTTAAAATAAGGGTTCCTTTTTAACATTAAATAATTTTTAGTTAACATTAAATAATGTTAGTCAACATCAACTAATGATGAAAAAAATAATAATAAAATTTTCAATATAATTTCTTGTTCATGATCAGAATCAGAATCAGTTTTATTGCCAAGTGAGCTTCACACACACAAGGAATTTGTTTTGGTACAGAAGCTTCCAGTGTACATAAAGTGACAACACAAAATAAATATGACAAAAAGACCGATAAACATTAAACAGAGAGGCAGTTAGTCAAAAAGATCTTAATGTTGAGTTGTATGTACAGATTTGTTATAAATATACAGGTTATAAAGTGCTGTGTACAAATGCAAATGGAGAAAGTATTACATTGTATATTGCTGTGCTGTGTACAAGTGCTATACGAGCAGGTTTATTGCACAGTAGGGGAATGTTTTAATTGTTCATGAGGTAGAAGGTTGCTGTTTCGAGCCTCGGCTGGGTCAGTAGGCATTCTGTGTGGAGTTTGCATGTTTTCCCTGTGTTCCTCCAGGTGCTCTAGTTTCCCCCACAGTCCAATACATACAGTATGGGTGAATTGAATAAACTAATGTCGATTTCAGACCGCCAAATTTTTGCCCCGATTTTGACTCGCCGACAGGTTTGAGAAATCTGAATGCTCTAAATGACAAATGCCTGAAATCACAGACAAATTGGTGCTTGTTTCACATGAGTGACAATCACACAGTGTGAACTATCAAAGTTCACACTGTGAGCAGTGTGAGCGATCAGAGAGGAATCGCCGATGCGTCACCGACATCTGTGAGATATTTGGCGTGCTAATAGAGTTCTGATTGAAAATAACATCGGTGATTACCTACAGCCAATGAGAGAGCAGCATCCACTAGCGTGGGTATCTGCAGGTCAGGGGGAGGTTGGGGGAGAATTAAAAGTGCTCATTTTCAGTTTATTGGACCCAAGAAATGGAGGAAAAACAAGTGGAAATTTAACAAAGCAACGACAAAACGCTACCCCAGATACTCATGCAGTGTAAAACATCTGTGACATGACTACTTTGAAAATCATGCAGTCTAATCTCGGCATAAATTGGCCTTAGTGTATGAGTGTGTGCATATGAGAGTGTATGGGTGTTTCCCAGTACTAGGTTGCAGCTAGAAGGGCATGTGCTAGTGTAAAATATTTATTGCTGAATAAGTTGGCAGTTTATTCAGCTGTGGTGATCCCTGATGAATAGAGGGACTTGCTGAAGGAAAATTAACCAATGAATGAGAACTCTGAATTTCTGCAACAGACCTACACTTCTGGTCAGTTTGGTTCAAGTAACATTGTATTCATTCATTTTTAAATGGTTAATTTTTTATAATTTATTCATAAGCAAAGAAAAGTAACAGTATTTTTACAATATTACAATAGTATTTGTAATTTATCAAATTCAGAATTTCTATTTGAAATAAATGTTGCTCTTTTTAAACTTTCCATTATTACATTAGCTATGTTTTCCATCCGAAAATGCGAATTAAATTTATCCACATAACTGGAAGTTGCATATAAGACATGCGAATCTAGCAGCGTTTCCCATCCAAGTTGTCAAAGAGAACAAATCATCACTTCCTGATTAACTGGCACCAAATATAACAGTAAAAATGGAATTTTGCTACAGTAGGAGAAACTGCGTGAATCTTTTCCTTATTTAATACATTTCTTGCACCTCAGAAGACCAGTATGCCAAAACACGAACGCGTTGGTAGTGTTTGAAGGTATCAGAAGACATGGTGCGCATACTGGAATTTGTTTTTAGTAAAGCGTTTTTCCATTGTAGTTTATGTACATCTTTTCTTATTGAATAAAAAGTTATCCTACTCCTACATTTTTTTATGCGCATTTTCAAAAATTATGCACATCTTGGCGTTTCCATCAACCGTTTTTTAATGCGCATATCCAAAATACGCATAAATAGGTGAATGGAAACATAGCTATTGCCTTCAAGAAAAATCACCGCTAAAAAATATCAAGCTGTTTTCTGGAGCATTGCTTATGTTCTCCGTATAACACGTATAACTAAAGTAATGGTGGCTGAAAGTTCTGTTAAAAAATAACTTTAATTAAATTACATCAATAACATTACAGAATATTCTATTTACATGTTTGTTTGTTTGCTGCACTTCAGCCTTGAAAGCATAGGCATAAGAGACTTGTTCTGTGTATAATTAATAGCCAGATAGCAGTATATCTCTGCTATCTAAAATAACATCTAATAGCCCTGATATCACAGTCTGCCTCTCATCTCGCATCTAATCTACCGTATGGGCTGTTATCAAGAAGCCACTAGGATAACTGCTTGAGGTGGTAGCAGACGGAGGCTGAACGCTCCACTGACCTTACTGATCATCTGCTCGTAATTAGAGTCCTGCTATCTTACAATGCCCATAAGAAAAGACAAGCTGCCAGAAAGGACGCCTCATTTACACACTGCAATCTGTCTGTCCTTTTCCCTGGGATTTGACAGGATCATCAACCTACAATAAAACCGTCAAGGAGCAGATGATAGGAGAAGCCATTGACAACTGCGGCCATAAATGCGGTTCTCTTGACACGTCTGAATTACTCATGTTACTCACTCCTCTGGTGATCTACCCATGGTTACACTAGTAACTAGACATATTGTGCTCATACCTGACCTCCATGTGAAATGATGCCTTGTCTTTTTGTAACACTCCATCGATGTGGTGGAACAGTCCCTCACAGATCCGTGGAATCAGTCCATAATCACCCTGAAAGAGGGGAAATAGAAAATGCAGCTTGTTTAGTGGATAATGTAGCATGGTGGTTAATGTCTTGAGTGAAAGATTACAGCTTCAAGTCCCACAAGGATAACCCAAGTATTATTATCATTAATATAAAGATGTTATGAAGTCTTTATCCCTGCAATGCTGTTTTGGATCTTATTAACTTTCATTGCAGTTAAAAAAATGAAAATGTTTTTTCAAACAACTTGTTTGAGCTTTAATAGTAAGAAGAAATTAATAAAGCTGGGGAACAACATGATAAAAAACACTATTACATCATGTGAAATAATATAAAATAATATTAATGAATACAAAATTAAATAAAACTCAATAACAGCAATGTAATCAAATAAAACAGCATAAATAAAAGCACACAAAATGACAAAATAACAATAAAATAATAAAACAAATTAGTTTTCATTTAAACTAATTCATATAAACTAATGGTTATAAAAATAAAAATGGTTATAAAGTAATAAAATAAAACTAATAGTCTGCTATATGTATAGCAATATAAGCACAATTTCACCAAATAGTTTGAATAGCTTTATTTGAGTTTATTAATTTAGATCAGAGATGTCCAAAGTAGGGTCCGTGGGCCAAATTTTTGGGGCTGCCTTTGACAGAGATTGTCTTTTTAAATTTAAAGTAATCTTTTGTTTATTTGTTTATTGCTAAGCTACTAAAAAAAGCCAACTGAAAATAAATGATTCAATTAAATGTTGTAAATGAATCAGACGTTTTAAAGTGTAAATACTGTCACTTGACAGATAGAGGACAATTCACAATATATCTGTGAGCATTTAATTAAGGTACTGTAAGGCAGGAGCAGCTCTACTAGTGTTTTCAGCATTGAACCCCATTGTGTTATGAATGGGATTTTAAAGTTTTTACTGTAATAAGTTCATTAAAAAATGATTACCAAATAATATTATACTATATAATATCACCAAAATTACCCATGGCAAATTTAATATATAAGGTTTGCTATAAATTAGGCCCAGAGCCCTCAATCAACTTAGGTTTTTTGGTCCTTTATAGGAATATTTTTGGGCACCCATGATTTAGATAAATGAGGATTAAATTTGATTGATTGGGATATATACAGTTAAAGTCAAAATTATTAGCCCGCTTTGATTTTTTTTTCTTTTGAAATATTTCCCAAATGATGTTAACAGAGCAAGGACATTTTCACAGTATGTCTGATAATATTTTTTCTTCTGAAGACAGTCTTATTTGTTTTATTTCGGCAAGAATAAAAGCAGTTTTTAATTTTTAAATCCCATTTTAGGTCAAAATGATTAATAATAATACAATACAATAAAATATACAATAACTTGCCTAATTACCCTAATCTGCCTAGTTAACCTAATTAACCTAGTTAAGCCTTTAAATGTCACTTTTAGCTGTATAGAAGTGTCTTGAAAAATTATCTAGTCAAATATTATTTACTGTCATCATGGCAAAGCTAAAATAAATCAGTTTATTAGAAATGAGTTATTACAACTATTATGTTTAGAAATGTGCTGAAAAAAATATTTTCTCCGTTAAACAGAAATTGGAGGAAAAAATAAACAGAGGGCTAATAATTCTGACTTCAACTGCATGTGTATGGCATATCATATGTTTAGATAATGCATATAAAAAGGATGAATAGCATGAATAGATTTTTAAAAAGTATGCATGTAGTTTCCCAAGATGATTTTGCCCTTGACTATTTCTTTACTCTGCAGTTTGAAATAATCAGAACTCCATTAAAGTGTCCACATTATTTTCCCCTCTGATCTGCAATGGCAGCTCTTAATTACTACCCAGGACAAGGGATATCAGACAGAATGGAATGATTATCATCAGGACAAATCTGAAAGAGCCTCTCGGATGACAGACCACTACTGACTATAATTATGTGTTCTTCATATGCTGCCCTCGTCAAATATCCTGATTACTCTGGAGAAGCACACAGTGAAATAGTAGATCTGAAGTGACCAGGGTTGAGAACCGCTCTGTGCATCTGAAGAGTGGGAGTGCATTTCCAGCTGTGATTTTGAAATTACACTTGGGATTGAGACAGCAATGAGGTGGGATACTAACCGGGTTGCCCATCATGGTGTAGGTTTTTCCTGAGCCTGTTTGGCCATAAGCAAAGACACAGGCATTGTAACCCTCAAAAGCTGCTTGTAGGACATCAGTGCCAAGATCCTTGAATATCTAAAATGATGAGATAAAAAGTGACTTTCTATAATACTTACATTTGAAATCTTTATCTGCTGCTTGACAAGCTTTTACTGGTGATTATGTTCAAAGGTTGTGCAATAGTTCAGCTAGCGCACACACAGTCGCAGATAAACCAAATCAGCAAAATGAGGCACTTATATACTTGAGACAACTTAAATCTGATGACAATGAGAAAACAACAATTAAATTACTTGAACAGCCTGTTCAGCGTTGGAACAGTTGTGTTATTATTATTACAGAGCACATGACAATTGCCGTGGAGTTTGTACCTTTTCCTGGGTCACAAAGTTTAGACTTGTGCTGTTCATGGAATCATAAGAGAAATCATATGAAAAAGACTTCACTCTTTCTCCAGATAATTCTCCATTCATGCAGCTGAAGTTTTCCTAACAAACAAACAAACAAAAAAAAAACACTTATACAACTGACTGGAAACAAGCATTATTAAAGGGTCATTTTCCACTATTGAAATTATTTTATTTCATGAATAAATGCAGTTTGATTTTGTTTTCAGTTTAATCTGTCAATTATCACACTATAGACCATTTTGAGGGGTGTAAACAAAAACAATGGCCCCAACATATTTCCTGGTTACATTTTTAATTTCTATGGCTTCTGGGAATCCATAACAGCCCAATATTAATAAATTATGTTATATATAGTTTGATAACAATATTGAAATGGTCTATAGATATTTAGACAAACTATCTAGAACTGAAACACACACCTTTGTGCTAAGGACAGATGTTTTTTGTCCATCCACTTGTATAATGACTTTGGCTGAGAGGTCCTTCTCCCTAGACAATATGAACATTTTCAGAAGACAAATTATTAAATCTGATTGGAAACCACGTAGCAGACAATATCTTTAACCACTTCATATTTTACATTATCTATGTAGCGTGTTCATTTTTGAGCTGTCGGACTAACCTTTGGCTCAGCGGACGGACCCGCACGGCTACGCGCACAGACGCCATGGGTCATCGATGACAGGACGCTTCACCTGCAGCTAGTCTAAATACTACAATGTATTGTACTGTATTTTATAATTCCAGCGTAATGGCTTCCATAAACAGCTGTAAATGCTGACAGCCAAAGCAGTCGTTGCTCCATAATGTCTTTTATTAAATCATATCTCTACTTCACCACGTGTCTTCAACAAGTGAGTATAACAGCTAAGTTTATGGACTTGTCAAATTTCTGTCAAACCTTCGACTCCTGGTGAAAGTTTGTCTCATGAATATTAATTAGTCTTTATGAAAATTAACTTCTGTAACAAAGCACAAAGTTCAATTATTGGCTCTTGAATACTGTCACGTGGTTTAAGGGCCATGAATATGAGAGTACGGTGAGTGCGGACTCACTGTACCATTTTGTTCATAAATTGGTCTATTTATTGTTCATCTATGTTTAGAGTGTATTTGTGTATTAATAGGTAACAGGTGTAATTTGTACATGTAATTAAATCGTCTGATGGTATCTTGAAGTTAGCACAGTCTAACTAGTTCTGGTGGCTTTTACCACCAAAAACTGTCCTGTCCTGTAGATGGCAGTATATCTCCAGTACAAGAGGAAAGCACAAAATCAGCCAAGTCAGTGTTCTAATTAAACAAGTAATTCATTTTAAAAATAGTTTTTGTTTGTTGCCTGTTTTTGCTGTATTTTGTAAATGACTAATGCAAAAAAAATCCTTTTAAAATGAAGTGAAGCATTATATTGAGTCCATATTACCCTCAAAAATCAAAAAGCTATGCAAATTGTACAAGCCTGTATATCATTTAATGTATTATTGTAATATTGTTTATATCTCCCCTTAGCCTTTAACATTTTTCTTTACATTTGTTGTACTTAAGTTGCATTATAATTTCCTTGGGCGTTATTCAGTTTAAAAAAAAAGCATAAATAATTCCTGGCTGTTGAAATATATCCAATCCATGTACAACATTAAAAAAACATTTTAGAGGGTTTTTTTAATTATAAAATGACAATTGATCAAATAACAACATTTTTTTTAATATCAATATTTACATTTTTATACAGCATAATGTTAAGAGATCAATAGGCTATTTGGTGAAATAATTGTCTCAGACTTCGACAACACTATGTTGATACTATCTATTATATCTAATGTTTAAGAACTTTATTAAAAGCATACAAATATCTATCATTTTTTTATGTGTGAAAATTCAATATAAACATTGTTTCGGTGAGGGAAGTTGTCGAGACATTTAATAGGCATATTTGGGGGGGTTGGGAGTAACACTTTAGAATAATGGTCCATCCGTTAAGGTATTTACTAACAAGAACTTTGTATGAATACTAAGTACTAACAAGAACTAAGTATGAAAATCTTGTAAAGCATTTACTTATTATAGTTCAACAACATTAACTAATGTATCCAAAGTTGTGCTTGTTAACATTAGCTAATGCATTCTGAGTTAACATGAACTAATGTTATTTAACTTAAATAACATTAACTAACGTTAAGAAAGATTACTAAGTACTATAATAAATGTATTACCAACTGTTTGTTTATGTTAGTATATACATTAACATTAACTAATGAAACATTCTTTTAAAGTGTTACCAAAAAAATAACATGTAACAGTGATGTTAAGAACTGCAGTCAGACAGATTGATCTTCTGTGTTGCGAAAGAAAAAGTATAGCATTATATATTTTCAACACACTGACACATGTCACATTGACATATTTGGGGGACAGAACATGTTAAAGAGGATTTGCTCATCCTTTAAACAATTGTTTTGTTCTACTTTGTTCTCCAATCACCACAGACAATAAAAGGGAAGGAAGTTGTCAGTCACTGATCACACGGTGCACAGACTCCTGTCAGAAAAAAAAAAAAATCTGTTTTCCCCACCACATCACATTCTGCAGCGTTTCCTTACACCCCACTCAGGGAAGCTCCAGACCATGAAGTGACTCTGCTCATTTAGATTTCATTTGTTATTATTGCTAAAACTTGCAAAGAGACGGGTATTAATTAAATTCTTGAGTAAATTGCAAGTGAATGTCTCAAATGAAGCACATAACCTGATATCCAACAACAAAATGTTAATTTTATAGACAGTCATGTAGTTATCTAAACTGTACAAGAAGCAGAAGGCTGAAAACCTCGAATCAAACAATATAAATTAATGCTGTCATTTTGAAATTGTACACATGGTGCTGTTGCTGCTCTATTAAATCTAATAAGACAATCTTTTAGATCTTTTCTGTGGAAAAAAATCAAACATAGAAAACAATAAAAGATAACTTAAACCTTAATCATGGTAAATTGGGCTGGCAAAAAAGAGTTCAGCTATTCCTTTACTGTATGAAGTTCTGCCAGAACAAACAAGCTTTGTACCATCAACTCACATCAAGAAACTTAAAGCAGCTCATATTTTTTCTTCTCTTTTTTTATCCTGTAGTAGTTTTGATAGCAAGAGCCGAAGACTGCAGTTTGAACCTAATGTCTCCAGTCTTATATACACTACTGCAGTAATTTAACTGTGGTGTGAATTGTTAGCCACTTAAATATCATTACAAAAATAGATGATTAAAGGGAGAGTACTTGTTAGCTGGCAAACGTACAACCCATCTGGACACAATACAGTGCTTTGATGAAAACACGGATTTGATTCGAGGTTTTGAGAACATGTTAATATGCATGTTTCCAATGTTAATTTTGCTTCAAACTGCATTATCTCTGCGGATTTGATATGTCTGCAAACTGTGTTACCGGGGTAAGCAGATACTGAACATCAGAGAGTAGTGAAATTAAGTGCTATTTACATCAGTTGTTTCCAGATGTGAAGATCAACCACAACTTGCTTTAAAAATGTAAAAGTATTACCACAATTAACAATGAAAGAAAGAAATACTTTAACTTCATACTTAATACTTCCACTAAAACTGCTTACAAGCTAATAAGCTACAATGAACATAATTTGTCTAATGGCAAGGCAAACACTGCAACACTATCACAGTGACATTAATACTAGAGGTCAATCATTATGACCAATAACTGAGACAAAATAAGTAGCATTTATTGAAACTAAGAGAGCAGATTTGTAATTTGACACATGAAAATAGCACTGGGTGTTTGTGAATGGTTTGAATAGTTTGAAACACCTTTAGACAAGAGGACTTTATTGGACCTAAGGATCATGAAGAACAAAATTTAAAAAGTGAAAATTAGAGAGAGAGAGAGAGAGAGAGAGAGAGAGAGAGAGAGAGAGAGAGAGAGAGAGAGAGAGAGAGAGAGAAAAACTCCACTGATATGCGATTGACCATTCAGAGTAAAGTAGTCTCCATGTTATATTTCAACCAATCAGATCTCACAAGAAAATAAAACTTCACAAGGGACAATTTTGTATGAATGTGTATAATGTGATTTAACTGAGGGCTTTTAAGAAAACAAAATGTACAAAATCAAATGAATGAGATACGAATGTACAAATAGGGAATATGCCGAAGCATGCTAAAAGGACTTTGAATTTGCCAGTAACCTGGGTTAAGCGCTTCCGGTCAACTGTATGCCAATGCAAAAATTGGCACATTAAGGTCAGTTTTCTTTAAAATCTGCGATCTGACTGAGTGATATCTGATATAAAGTGGGTCTCAGATTGTACAAGAAGCACTGTATTAAATTACATTTCCCCTACCATGTCTTTATAATATGAGCATCTATTTTACCTCATTATACTCAATGGAGCTTCTGCGCTAGCCTGCCGATTCTGACGGGCGCATTTATTTAAAGATTATTTAACTAAAAAAAAATTCACAATAACAGGTCACCGGAAGTTTATCAGTATGGGAAAAACTCTAGCTCGGCGTATACCCTATTCATAGAAACTAGCCACCGATTAGCCAACATGTAAAACAATGACAAATTGGCATAAAGTCAGACTTTCATGGTGGCAGAAGTTCAGGAATCCATCACATTTTTAACCTGGTCAAAACAGTTTCCAATCAAAGTCAACAACATCAACAACAACAACAGTAGTTTCATGAAACAAAGCAGAAAGTATAATCAAGCAGAATCTCACATTCTGAATTATTTGAATAGGTTCTGAACTAATTCATATCATATTGTAGGATCTCAGTGAGTTTCACAAAACTAATTTCAAGAGGAGCATGTAATATGATTGATCGTGGCTGGTCTCCCATCCGTAATCATTAATGAGCCAATCGAATTAATCCAAACTCACTATAAATAGCCCGTCTAGTATTGCGCCACTATTTTTGTTTTTTTGAAGAAGCCCCGCATCCACCCCTTTTCCTCCTTTACCATGAGGGGCTCTTGAGAACTACCTGATCTGGTACCCCCTTACATGCTCATCAGCACATTTCCACACAGTTCTCTAATGCCTTACTGATGGTTATGTTTAGGGGCAGAGTAAAGGCCATCCTTTTAAATATCATATATAGCATTGCATAAATTTATACAGATTAGCAATGAAATCAACCAACCAATCAATCGATCGATCAATCAATCAAGCAGCTTCTCTTACAGTGCATTTTGGTATTAAATAGTCTATTAGTTGGTTTTATTAATTGATCTGATTACAAAATAGCAGCCCACTTTTTGATACACATATTTAACATAATATAAATACAATAATATGTTTTAATGTATCTATTTTATAAAATGTTTTTAACCCCCTTGAGTCTGTTGGATGCTGCACTGCATATCTCGCTCTCCAAGAAGCACCGAAGGAAGTACTGTAACAATAAATAACCTTGAAGCATGGCATCATTCTTTGATTTTCTAAAAAACAATGTTTTTCAAACAGTGGAGTTATCCGTGTTTGACTTGAGTCAGAGGACATGTTTATGTAAGCATATAGTCCCAGGAGGAGTGCTTTCAATTGTGCTGCCAATGCTAGTTTACTTGACATGGCAGAAAGACCATCTGTTTAGTATAATAACACCAAACTGTGGCCCATTACATATCAGATGTCTATGCTATTTTTACTATCTTCTCTTTCTTCTCTTTATCTTTATGCATGTTCAGATTTAAAGTCAAGTAAATGGCTTAATTAAGTAAATAAATGGACTTGGAGATATAACAACTATAGTTTTTACTTATCGATTTATAGACGTATAGACCCTTTTAGTGTGGTTATGTCATTGGCCCATGAACATTGTCTGCTTGTTATCAAACCATTTCAAAAGCTGTAACAAAAGGCAATTCAATCATAACTTAATGTTAAAACATATATTATAACATTATTTATCAATATGTGGCTTGTTTTAGATTTTAAGAAGCTACAGAAAGTAAAAATGTAAAACAGGAAATACGTTGGGACCGTTGTTTTTGTTTACAGTACATCCCTCAAAATGGTCTATTAGATCCTGGTAGTATCCGGATGAGTCACTAAAAGCAATGCTTCTTATGTCCCAGACAAAATAGCTACAATCGTGGTGGGCCTATTTGGGGCAAATATGCGATGTTCATGCCAATGTGTAATCTAAATGTGACCATAAAATGGCCCATGAGGTAAATAGTGAATATGGCTCAAATAGTGCCAAGCACTTGCGGGCCACCTTTGGCAAAAATTGTGGCACATACAAAGGATAATCAGGGAAAAAAAATGTATATGGTTCATAAATGTGGTCCAATTATCTTAAAACTTATTAGGGTCAGCTAGTTTTCACAAAGCATGGCACAGTATACAAAAATATGTGTGAGCATAAAGTGGCCTGGATATAATTTAGCAAATGTGACCCCTTAAAATGTCTTGTAATGTATCTTGGCCAGTTATAATATATTTGTTTCAATGGCCGACATAGCATACAGCATAGGTCTCAAACTCAATTACTGAAGGGCTGCAGCTCTGCATAGTTTAGCTCCAACCACCTCCAAATCACACCTGCTCAATAGTCAATATTAGTCTTAAACACCTTGATTATTTGGATTAGCTGTGTTTAAACTGCATAGCTGCGGCCCTCCCAGAATTAAGTTTGAGACCTATGGCATTCAGTCTTCATTTGACTTGCTTGTGGCTTGAAATGGTATATTATGTCAAAGTATTGATACAGTAATAAATGAGCACTGTTTGCGTGACACTCAAGATGCATCATGAATAATACTGGAAGACATTTTTGTGAGGCAATAGACCCTTTTCACAATGACGTCACTTCACTTACCCCTCTCGACAACGCAGTGTATATTTAGTTCCAGTTTACCTTTGAACGAATGGGAGACTTTTCTGGAAAATTTACAAATCAAAATGTTAACTTTGCACAATCTGATTTAAGACTATTACTGGTATTGGGCATGTGTCCTAATGTTTCTCTTTCAGCACTAAACTGCTTTCTGGGTTTGAAAAAGATTTTATTTTCTTTTCAAAGAAAATATTAAGAATATATTTTCTTAATATATAGTCTTATTATTGATAAGTTATTAAGAATAGGAGTAAGCTATTGTTTATCAAGAAAAGCATATGTTTGCAACCTTTTCACTTATTAAGTTTATTTCCCCCAATAATATATATTTTTTTACTTCAATGCTGCTCTGAATATAAATTTATATTATCTGTTATATGTAAATGATCAAGCATGAGTACAATTCTTTTAAAAATCTTCTTATATTACCTGATGCAATCAGTTTTCATCATTTATTGATCCATTAAAGTTTGTTCAGTTTCTCAATTTGAATAAATTATGTCTGATTATGTCTGATGTCTGATTACTGATTAATGTCCTGCCGCCACCTTGGGTGGATTTAATTTGATATCTGTACTACTTTTTAATAAATAATGTTACAAATTAATTCATAATCTAATAATACTGAATTAAAAATGTTGTCTTCTTGGTGTTATTTTTGCAATTGTAAATTTTTATAATGATTTTGTTTGATTAGTTAGAGTCGCAAACTGTACAACTTTGTTATTTTATTTCATTTAATTTGAATATTAAACAGACATAAATGTTTTATGTTCATGAATAAATACTTGTAAAATAAAATAAATGTCAGAGAACTGAGCAGCAAATGTGAATAATATGAATGTGTTTGTGAATCAGCTGTCCACTGTAAACAACCACAGTATAACACCCACAGTTTTATTTATTAGTATTCTTCGGGACACAAAAAAATATATATACATATATAAATTAAATCTGACATAAAAAAGTTAAGCACCTGTGTAAACATCTGAAATCTTTATTTGACAAATACTGACAAGTACATACCAACTTCATCTGCAGTAAAGACAGCAACACAAAGCAATAGACTCTGTTCAAAGTCCTAATTTCTTGGTTCAAGCGGATATCTGGATGATCTGTAAGGGTTTTTTTTAGATGTCAGATGTCTCACCTTGAATGCAGACAACAACAAAAAAGACATAGTCACAGTCTAACCGTATCTGTAGTAAATATATAGCTGACTGGGTGAGTTCTCTATGGGGCTTTCTGTGTAGGCGGAAGTAACGATACACTGCATGGAGTAAAACCGGACACCGCGTGACGTCATGAGAAAAGGGTCCATTTGAAGGGATAGTTCACTCAAAATTGAAAAATACTCACCCTCCACTTCTTTAAAATAATTTATTTTCTGTTTAACAGAAGGAAGAAACTCACAAAGGTTTGGAATCAATCGAGAGAGAGTAAATAATGAGTACATTTTAATTTTTAAACGATATATCGCTTTACTGATCAGTTTGCAAAATGATAGTGTCATATTTTCTGCAGATATGAACAGATGTGTGCAGTTTCTTAGCTTTAATGTGTTGAATGTCCTACAGTGCCACGTGCAGATTTTTCTGTCTTTATTTTTCTCATGATGATATAGTGTAAAACTGTCTGTTGTTGTCATGATTCGCAGTACAGTGCTCCACCGCTGGAGGCCGCTGCTGCAACCATACGGTCACATGTGTCTGTGAACCAGGAAGTGTTTTGGTGTGACGCGAGCACATGCGCCGCTTAACGAATCATCACATAATATCGCAATCATGCAGCAGATACACAACTACACTCATAATTTAGTGCAATCTGTATGTCTGTCTTATCCGTAGAGATGCCATGCCATGCGTATGACTGTGGAAATGTGCGCTCTTCTGCTGTTATGCACCTGAAGTCTTCACGCGAGTAAGTTTCCTTGTTTCATTCTGTTTAATGGGACTTAAATGGTCAGTAGTTGATGTATTTGAAATAAAGTCTTATGAGATGCTTGATTTCATGTGTTCATCAACACGTTGTTATTCGAGTACTACTTTTTAGTGTATAATGGAGATGAAACAAACTGTAATGCATCAATGATCTAATTGTCAAAATGTATGATAATTTCTGCTAACTCAAATGGCTTTCATACAAACTGTCATAATAATGTAACATATATTAATAGTTATATTTTCTGACAACGTTATTTTCTCTTTGCTTTCAGGACTTGCAGAACTGTGTTGGAGTTATGAGTGAATGATGGGTCAAAATGCAAGCTACACTCAATACGGGTCATGGAAAATCTAGAAAACTCGTCAGATTCCAAGGAGACCGTGTCTCCACTAAACTATTCAGGGTTTAAACTGAACAGCACCATCTCTCATCGTGATGGTAAAAATATGGGGTTTGTGCTGGTCCATGCAGGTGAATATGTGTTTTTTAATGGAATATATTTACACAAGACATTTCTGCAAGAGTGTGTTTTGCCACCGATTTTGTTAGTATGTGTTGAATGAATAGTGATGTAATTTAAAGCAGTAGTTAATCAAAAGTAAAAGCATGCTATTGTTATTTTACACATACTTAGTCAGGCCATCCAATATTGACTTTTTTCTTCTTCAGTAGAACAATAAAGACTGTTTTAGCTGAAACTTTGGTACTTGGCAATTCATAAAATTACTGTCAATGGCTAATGGGCCAATAAGAGTTAATAAACAGTTATAAACAAGTATGGTGAGCCGACATTTGCACCCACAGATACATCACTATGTGACAGGAAGGCACTAAAGACTCGTGTAAACGTATTCATGACAGTTTGCTAAGGTTGTGGATTAAGTCAAGTGTAATATGTTTTAGGTTAGTGCTAGGCAAAATGAATCCAGATTAATCTCATCCAAAATAAAAGTTTGTTTTGACATAATAAATGTGTGTAATATGTATATTCATTATGTGTATATAAATACATACATACATACATGCATATATTTGAGAAAATGTTTATTCATATTTGTATATAAAATATATATGTATATGATACAAATTATAAATACATTTAAATAGTTTTGTTACACATAAATAGAAACAAAACTATATAAAACTTTTTTGTATCACATATAACACACACACACATATGTCAAAACTGTAGAGGTGTCAAAATTAATTTTTCCATGCACCGCGATGCATATGTGGACAATTCGGTATCGGTTCAGTAATAATCATAACCGGTTATCATGTACTGACAGAATTAATCACATATGCGCTATGTGGCGGTAGAATACAATGGTGAGGGAGGCGAGCGCGAGTAATTAAAACGCAGAAACTCTGCACAAGTCACTGCATGACACTGAAGTTACAACAGAAGCCCCTATTTCACTGCTTTAGACAAAATGAAAGTAAACTCCGTTTCTCTCTCACTCACTCACTGTCTACTTGCTGGCGTGACATTTCCTCTCCTCTCAGCTGTTATTGTGATACTTGAGGATCCGATCCAGACACAAATGTGTCTGCAGAGTGACTTTTCTCCACCGCATCTATCATGAATCATCTGTGATCGCCGCTGCTGTTTATCAGTGTCACTTATTGGTGAACCGTGCCAGAGCGTTAGAGCCAATCGCAGCTCTTTCTGTTGAGCACGTTGAGGCGTTTAACAACTCGCTGGACAATGCTCAAAAAGCAAGCGGGATAATATTTACATTTGTTTATTTGCTGTAAAAGTTCATGTTGTTCTGTGCATGTACTTGAGTTTTGTTTGATGCATGCAAAAAGAGTGTTTTTTTTGAGCAGGTCAAATAGGGTATATGCCGAGCTAGTGTTCCCATACTGATAAACTTCCGGTGACCGGTTATTGTGAGTTTTTTTCCATCTTATACGATTCCTTTTACAGCATCGATGTAGTAATGTAATTAAAATACAATCAGTTAAATAGACTTTGGCATTCATTCAGTTGCTCAAGCGTAAAACAAGACAAAAAGCTGTTTACTCACACACACCTGTCAGAATCATCTGGTTAGTGCAGAAGCTCCATTGAATATACTGGGGTCAAATAAATGCTCATATTATAAAGACATGGCGGTGAAAATGTAATTTAATGCAGTGCTTCTTGTACGATCTGAGATCCACTTTATATCGGATATAACTCAGCCAGTGGAGATCGCTGATTTATAAAGAAAACTGACCTTAAACGCGTTGATTATGCAATTGCAAACAGTTCACCGGAAGCGCTTAACCCAGGTTACTGGCAAAATGAAAGTCCTATTAGCATGCTTCGGCATATACCCTATTAAAGGTACAGTTAATTTATCTGACTGCCTGTATTAAAGGACAAGATTGTTTTACAAATACATATAAAATGTATTTTCAAAAATTATGCATTTTAACACAATTGCTGTGAAGTAAAAAATAAAATAGTGTATGTAAAGCATCGTCAATGCACCGAGATATCGAGTTGAATCCGAATTGATGGCATGATAATCGTAACCGAACTGAACCGTGAGAAGTGTAGGTTCACACCTCTACAAAACAAACTGTTATTTTGAATGTGATTATCTTTGCCCAGCACTAAATAAAATAAGTGAATAGTTAAATAAGATCTCATAGTGAAATAGTGAATAGTTAAATAAGTTTTATAAGATCTCAATGTATCTTCAGGAGCCACAATAATAAATTTTTTTCTGCCTCTATGCTTTTTTGACTCTTAAAATGCTTGTAGCTAGCTGTCATCAATGACTAATGATTTTAGCTAAAAATCTAATGTTCTACTGAAAAAAAATTGTTTCTTACATCCTGTATGGCTTGAGTGTAAGTAAATGGATAGCAAAGTAATTTTTGGGTGGTCTAGCTTTATAATTTGATAGTTTTATGTGCAGAATCTGTCTCAAAAGGAACTCATTCATAATTAAAAAAAAAAAAAGTTATTGTTTTCAAGCTTTCATGTTATTCCAAACCAGTTTGTTATTATTATTTGTGTCCCTGAAACACAATAGGAAAGATTTTTATATTGTATAAACATGACAAAAGAAGTTCATGTTAATTTTGCAATGTAATTCAAGTCCTCTGAAACCATACAAACAGGCTATAATTTAAGTTGTTATTCACTGATAATGTTTAACTTTCCTGATGTTCTTCCATTTTATTCTCTATTCTGCATATTCCACCCATCATGCCATATTTGCAAACCGATGGCCTTTGGCAGTAATGACGTCAAATCTGGTGAATGACAATTGAGAGCTTTGAATATTATCTGTCAAGAATAGTCTAACATTTTATTACTAACTAAAATGTAACTAATCTGAACTGCTTTTATGGTATTTTTGATGGTGTTTTTGCCATTTTTACATCTAGACTGATTTGCTGTCGTTGCAATTGTAATAACAATGGGATTGGAATGATATAAAGCTGATATTATGACATTAAACTAGGCTGTAAAACTGATTAAAAATGAATTAGTCATAAAGACCTTGCATTTATGAAATTCTCATACCAGAAAATAAGACAATTACATTTACATACTCTTAACAACTGAAACACATCACTGGTAAGAATGAATCTGAATGTGTCTTATTTTTCATGATTTTATCTTCTCAGGGGCAGGGTATCATTCAGAATCCAAAGCCAAGGAATACAAACATGTGTGCAAGAGAGCTTGCCAGAAAGTAAGTTTCATGTGGTTCTTTATTTAAAATTGATGTCTTAAGATACTTGTGGATTTTTGCTGTGCCCTGTAACCTTTGGATAGCATTCTAGAGGTCATGTCGACATCAATTCACTGATATAATCGGCTTTCAATCCCAGCTCAGTTTGCCTGATTTTTTGATATTGATTGTGTAACTTTAAAACAAAGATTGCTTACCTTTGCTGAGTGTTGTTATATTGCCAATACGCACATCTTAAGATATGTTTTGCAACTAACAGTAATGCATTGCTTGGCAAGTAGCGGTGCAGTGCTTTTCCCTGTCCAAAGTGCCGTGTAAAGGATGAAAAGAAGGGATCAGGCTCGAGTAAAACACCTGTGCCAGGGAATTTGAGTTATGTGTTGATAACATGACACCAGCAGCGGCCCTGAGCTGCTGCCTGGCTTAATATACCATTCCACCCTCTCGGGTTGTCAAATGGAAAACACTACAGCTTTATTTTCTTTTTGAGCCTTACAAATGGGATTTTCACTTACAGCTGAAGTCAGAATTATTAGCCTTCTGGAATTAGATTTTTTTTCAACACATTTCTAAACATAATAGTTTTAATAACTAATTTCTAATAACTGATTACTTTTATCTTTGCGATGATTACAGTACATAATATTTTACTAGATATTTTTATACTAGATACTAGTAATCAGCTTAAAGTGCAGTTTAAAAGCTTAACTAGGTTAAATAGGTAAGTCATTGTATAACAATGGTTTGTAATGTAGACAATCGAAAAAAATATTGCTTAAATAAATAACAATGCTTTTATTCTAGCCAAAATAAAACAAATAAGACTTTCTTAAGAAGAATAAATATTATAGGAAATACTGTGAAAAATTCCTTGCTCTGTTAATCATCATTTGAGAAATATTGGAAAAAATTGTGTTTCTGATGTGTGTATATTATTTTAGTGTGGCCGTTTGTACATGAAGCTCCTGAATTCTGAAGGAGAATAAAGCACGTGCTGTGAGATGTTTTTTTTTTTTTTTTTTGCTTTGGCAATCATGAGTTGCTGTCATCAGCTGATTTAATGTGTTTCAGGCTGTGGACAGGCTCAGAGCGGGAGGATTGGCACTGGAGGCAGTGACGGCAGCTCTTGTAGAGCTGGAGGTGATAGTTGATCACAACAACAACAACACAGCAACTAATTGCGTCTTAACAGAAACTCTTACAAAAATACTATGCCAATTTTATGTTAAATACATACCGCTATACTATACAACAAAATGATTTTTTAAGGATTTTGGCAATCCTTCACTTTAAAATGCCAAATTCATTCATTCATTCATTTATTCATTCATTCATTTATTTTCTTTTCGGCTTAGTCCCTTTATTAATCTGAGGTCGCCACAGCGGAATGAACCGTGAACTTATCCAGCACGTTTTTACGCAACGGATGCCCTTCCAGCCACAACCCATCTCTGGGAAACATCCACACACACTCATTCACACATACACTACGGACAATTTAGCCTACCCAATTCACCTGTACCGCATGTTTTTGGACTGTGGGTGAAACTGGAGCACCCGGAGGAAACCCACGCGAACGCAGGGAGAACATGCAAACTCCACACAGAAATGCCAACTGAGTCGAGGCTCGAACCAGCGACTTTCTTGCAGTGAGGCGACAGCACTACCTACTGCACCACTGCGTCGCCAAAATACAAAATTCTAAAAACTTATTTTATCAGATTGCAAAAAAGTCTGTGTAAACTGATAAAACACACAATAAAAAAAACTTAAAGTATTACGTTCTCATCAATAGTAGTAGATCCACTCCATCTCACTCCAATTCATAAACTTTTGATTTAATAGCTAATTCATATGAATTTGTACAATCTCATTTGTACATTTTAGAATGATTGGCTCATTCCCCAATGACGGTTGGGTTTAGGGGTGGGGTTTGGTGCCATGTCTCCTTTTACAAATCATGTGTTTTTGTAAAACTGATCTCATATAATTCAGACGAATTAGCCACTAAACTGACAAAATGTAAAATGAAATCAGGCTGGCAGGTCTCAATGCTTAGTAAAAATGAGAAGGAAAGCCTTTTTCTGCTGCTTTTAGATAGAGTCCCCCCTCAAAAAAAAAAAAAAAAAACATAAATACATATACCAATAAAAATCTACAAATGTGTGATCAAATTATGGGAAATGTTAAAGTATATGTGATCTAGAACCTTAACACAGTGCTTGCCATTAAATAAAGCATATTTCAGGCTTTATTTCCTCTGCAGAATATAAATGGATAAAATACAGTAATCCCTAACCAAGGTCTATGACAGACAGAAAGGCTATATACACTTTTATTTGCAAAAACATAAATTTAGCTGATGTGTTGGCCCACTCAGACAGCAATGTTTTGAAAGTGCCACAGTGTTTACATTCCTCAAGGATGTCATTCTATGAATGGCATTTGTTCTAGTTTTATAGTAATGTCTACACATTAAGCCGGGAGAGGAAACATTGCAACATAAACATACTTTTAAGACTAAAGTGTGACATTTATGGCTTTTTCAATTGACTTCTGTTTCAGGAGAGCTCACAGAAAGGGTGTTTAAGTTTGATGTCTATTTACAGGACTCCCCGTTCACCAATGCAGGCACTGGTTCCAACCTGAACCTCTCGGGTGAGGTTGAGTGTGATGCCAGCATTATGGATGGCAAATCCTTAAACTATGGAGCCGTTGGAGCCTTGAGTGGTGAGTACATCATTGAGGCTGCTTTGAGCTTTTTACAATGTGACAAAGGTGCTATTTGAAATTTTAACCAAACCAAAGAACAGGGATATTTTACCCTAGAATGTTTGAGTTTCTTATTTGCGTTAAATGCAAAGGAAGAAATTTGGAAAGAGGATCCACTGATTGTCATAGGATTTTTGTCTACTATGTATGTCAATGGCTACCAGTTTTTCATCATTATTCAACTTTTATTTTGTGCAACAACAAAATAATTCAATTCAAAAATGGTAGAATTATCACCAAAAGTAAGTCTTAAGATGGTTTAGATGTTATATTACTTTAGGTATTATTTATTGTTGCTGATGTCTTTTTATTTTAATAAACCTTTCTATTATAGAAAAGTGCTATTTTTAAAATGTTTGTAAATGTTATCTGTTTTTGCCATGAAATAGCCAAGGAAGCTTGTATGACAAAAAAACCCAAACTCACTCACTCACTCTCTCTCTCTCTCTCTCTCTCTCTCTCTCTCTCTCTCTCTCTCTCTCTCTCTCTCTCTCTCTCTCTCTCTCTCTCTCTCTCTCTCTCTCTAATAATTAGTTTGGAACCATTTGGATTAAATGGTTGGATATACAGTACTGCAAAAGTTTTGGCATAACATAGTTTTAATGATTTTCCAGATACAAGAATGTTCTCTGCATTAAGATATACACAGATAGAAAAGAAATATGTATACAAAATCTAGAAAAAACAAAACACTATTTTCAGAATAAAATGGCTCCTGCTAGCAAAAGATTAAAAGAAGTTATTTACTATGAGTATATATACCATACCCAAGTTCATCTTCTATTTTATGGGGGGGTGGGGGGGTTCAGCTTTTTACCCCCCTCTGTTTAGAATATTCCATATTGCCAATACCATATTAAGGTCTGGACTCTGTGGAGGCCATTTCATGACTCTTTTAGCTGTTTTGTGTATCATAATCTTGAACATCTAAGTTTATCCAGTCTCAGGTATTATATTGCTTTTTTGTGCAGTGGACGTTGTTTCTTCTTAAACCAAAAATGCAAGAGAAAGCCAAACACAGGTTTCATTTGCGGTATTTAAAGCTGTCTTGAGCAAAAGTGATACTAATGCTGCTATTCCTATCAGGAATCAAGAACCCGGTGCTGGTAGCCAGAACACTATTAAGTGAAACTCAGAAGGGGAAGCTATCAGCTGGCAGGATTCCTCCATGGTGAGCTGAGCTCTCTGATGTTGGCTTGCTAGCTTTTAGGCATATACATGGGCTGACATACTTTTTTGATGCCACTGGGGAAACATTCAGATGTAAACCAGAAGCATGTCAGTCACTGCATGCACATCATTATATGTACACTATTATATGTGAATGTAATGCAGTCATATTCAGCCTTTTTTTGCAAGGCATAACATGATTGGACTAAATGCATTCATCTTGTTGTGATAAAAAATGTAGCAAGTATGTTGTATTTGCTGCAGTGAAGTCATTCAATTAATTCATTTATCAGTGATACAGTTAAATTGTAATATTGTTAACAGAATATTATAAATGATTTTTTTTCTGTTAACAAATTTAAAATGTAATTTAGTGATGGCAAAGCTAGATTTTTCAGCAAGTATTAAAGGGGACTTATTATGCCCCTTTTTGCAAGATGTAAGATAAGTCTCTGATATTCCTAGAGTGTGTATAACTCTTTGAAACTGCCCCTAACACCAAAAAAAAAAAAAAATCTGCAAATTGTTGCAAACAATTTATATGTGTTGAATTTGAACAAATTAAATTTAGTAATTTAGAAAATTAAGTAAACTTAATTTGTTTGTTTAAATTCATCCCAAATAAATTGTTTAAAACCACTTAATATAAAAAAAAGTAAATCCAAGGAATCATCATTGAATTTTTTTTTCAGTGTAGACTTTGATCCTAATTGTGTCATTTTGATGACTGTCACTTTAAATTTAAATGAGATTGTGCTTCCAACCCTTATTTCAAAAGAGGGCGGAGCTACAAATGCCTATGTATCAGTGTAATGACAGATACAAAAACAAGCCTAATGTCACATGCTAATGAGGGAGAGATGGTTACTAATTGGCAGGGACTTCCCCCTCTGATGACATGTAAAAAGGGAGAAAGTCAATCTAAGGTCTATTTTAACTATATATATATATCTATATATAAATATATATCTATATATATATATATATATATATATATATATATATATATATATATATATATATATATATATATATATATATATATATATATATATATATATATATATATATACATATATATACATATATATATACATATAGATAGATAGATAGATAGATAGATAGATAGATAGATAGATAGATAGATAGATAGATATTTTTTTTTAACGGGTAGTTTAAACAAGCAGCAGTAATCTTTTTTTGAGTGTACTTAATATTTCATAGAGATCAAATGAATGCATTCTTGCTGTAGTATTAATTTCTTTAAATTATAAATCAATTACAGCAGTAATTATATATGTTGTACTATTACCGAATAAAAAACAGTAAATATATTCCTGTTCCTGTATAAATATAGCGTTTTGCAGTTTAAATTGCTCCAATTTAAATCACATCTAATTTTTTTGTTAGTTTTTTAGTGGGCAAAGGAGCAGAGCAGTGGGCCATCAGCCATGGTATCCCAGCATGCCCTACAGAGAAGATGACCACCAGTGAGTACCAGACCACCCAGACTCTTCTTTCAGCTGCTCCTGCATGCTTGACTACAACGTTTCTTTTTATTAGATTTACACACATTTGTAAGCATCAGGGCATGTCTTTGGATTTGCTTAATCTTGTTAACTGCGTAATTACCTGTGTTGGTAAAGGAAGCTGAAAAGTGAAAATTAGATACGTCGCTTCAAATCAAGTCTCATACATTTTAAGTGTAAGAGGCATTTTAGAGGCAGTTTTTAATTGAAATGAAGGTCTTATGTAAGCAATGGTATTCCCTCCACACAGTTCAGTTCTGCAAGGTGTGACTGGCGTCCAGATTTATTTAATAGAAGAACTTGCTTTTAATTCCCTCATATAATTTAATGAGGTTTTGTTTGAGGCTTGCAGTGGAGTTTTCAACCTGTTCCAAAACACTTTCACACTGATTATAACTTGTGCTTCGATTGTTATTGTAGTTAGTTAATAATGAACAGATCAAATTATTCAAAGTGATAATGGTATTCATATAATAATATTATAATTGTATACAGTAGTGCTTTTATAATGTGTTCATATAAGACAAAACAAATGAAAGCAGAGGATGCTTGACAACACTAATTTTATATTAAATATATCAATTTATATATCAAATATTAAATATAGATAAAGCATTATTGATATGATACGAGGATTTTTTTTCTTTGTTATTTGATGTTAAACTTGATAGCTCAGGATGACAGCGGTTACATAGTAAGGTGAGCAGAATTATGAAGGATAAAAGTAAAATGGGTTTTTGAACATATTAGAGTAAAATCTTTATTTTTTTTTTGGTGATAGCCATTTATGTTTAAAGCTTTTTTGTTTTTAATCTGTATCATTTTAAGTGATTCCAGTTAGATTATTAATAAAGCTTTTTATTAACTTTGTATTAGAAGTATCATGTATCATATATTGCAAAAAAGGAAGTAATTCTTACATAGCAACCATACTACGTCACTCTGAGTAGTGCATTGGTTCATGTTCAATCATTTAATCATTGATTTTTGTTGAAATTATTTTTCATTCTTTGATTAGAAGTAAAAAGATTCCGGAAATGCCATGCAATGACAACAACAACTGAAAAACCAAAAAAAAAAAAGAACAGTTTTTGCAAAAACAACAGTTATAACTATAAATAAAAAGGCTAGGTTTCACACGATCAAATTGTGTTGGGACAACATAAAGGAATTAATTAACCTATTAGTTTTTACAAATTTAAGTGGATTACATTGAACATAAAACAATTAAGTTGTCACAAAAAAACTCAAGAACTGTGTTGTTTCAGCTCATTTTAAATACGTAGTTTGAACATACAGCTGAAGTCAAATTTTAGTGTAAGAAAACTTCTCTTCTGTTTTTGTTTTGTTTGTCTTAACATTTTCTACAAACTGTTTACACACTGGCAGTTAAAACAAAATAATTCTTCTATATAGCAACTAAGGCTATGTTAACTCAGCAACGATGTTGCCACAATGGGAAAAAGTTTTTCCCTTGCATTTTATTTTTATTTCATTAAAAATTATCATGTTTACAAAAACGCTGTATGTATTACAAATGCCAGGCCAGTATTTGGCACTGTCACCTTTTTGATAAACAGTACCTGTAAGGAAGTGACAATGCCACTGGTGTGTGTATGTATGTATATGTATACGTTTAATTTGCTGTAGGATGCGTCTCCAGTGTTGGTTGTAATGTAAAGTAAAACCACACTTTTCACGGACAAAACAATGCTGGCGTTTTCACATTTATGCTTTTCATTACCAAAAACACAGAGTTTGTGTAAACGAACAGGCAAAACGCATTAAAAGTTTTTAGTTTTTAGCTGTAAACATTGTTGTGTAAACAGCTCCTAAATAGTCACCAAAATATAGCCAACTAAAAACAAGACTTTCAAATTTTTAGTGATTGCAACAGGTCTCTAATGCAGCATTGCAACTACTGAGTGCCTTGTAAGCTCTTGTTTTTCTTTTCCCACATAATTTTCATGCAAGTTTAGACAAGGTAAAGCTTAGAATTTGAAGTTATTTATCAAATATTAAATTGAAAATCATATTTAACTTGTAATATACATTTTTGTGAATTTAATTAATGTATTTCTATTTTTGTATTTGTTTATCATTCCTTGTTGAAATATGAAGTTGTTCTTATTATATAATGTTCTTATGTATATTGATCTTGCCATAAAATAGCCATAAGTTGTGTTCAGTGCCAGGTTCAAATTTTTCTTTTTCTGTTGTATGTTTCTGACAGTGGCACATCATTTCATTGACTTATGATTGGCCATGTGATCTCATCTGTTAGAGTGTTTTGAAGCAATTGACTCTGTGTTGTTTTTAACCAGTTATAAATGCATTTCATTAAATCCTGCGAAATGACTTAATTGTGCCCAATTGGTTGATGCGTTTTCTTTGATTAAGAGATTTTCACAGGAGTAGAATGCGGGGTTTGCTAAACAATGGCTTCTATACTTTATTAGAGGGCCCCGTACTGACTCTCAGTGTGTGTCGAACAGAGACAGATTGTGTTGTCAGTGCTGGAAATGATCTGATGCCAAAACCATGACCTCACTCCAACACATGTTCCATTATTTTGGGAGACTTTAAGAGTTTCGACCGCATTTTCACCAATAGACTGATTTATTATGAGAATAAAGACTCCGCTGCCAAACGCACACCCTTGCAGCAGTATGCTATCATGAATAATTTTTAAGCGATACGCCACAGGAGCAAAACATTTGTCAGGTTTTAGTGGTTTTGGTGACTCATCTCACACACACACACACACACACGTAGGACTGGAAGTCAAAGCAGTTGAGTAATATCTGTTATTGAGTGTTATGCCTTTTTCAACACATTGCAGAGTTCAGTTTGTCAGGATACAAGAGGAACAAGAGGAAGATGGAGCTGGCGGAGCAGGTTGAGACTAAGAGGAGAAGACAATCGTGTGGACATGTGAGTAAATGTCCAAAATGATCTGGACCCTGAATCAAAGTCATTGCACTCATTTTCTTGCTCTCACAAGTTTTAAATATTTAACATTAACACTTTACAATAACCCCTCATTGGTTATCAGTTGTTGCTGCACTAGGTAACAACTGGGGCTCTATTATAACGATCTAGGCACAAAGTCTAAAGTGCATGGCGCATAAACATTAAGTGTGTGTCTGAATCCAATTTTGCTATTTTAAGGATGGAAAAATACACTCTGCGCCACTGCGCATAATCTAATAGGGTTGTGCTTATTCTAATAATGAGTTATTGGTGTGTTTTGAGCATAACGTGCATTAAATCAATAAGATTCTCATCTCCCATTCCGTTTAAGAGTCCGTTGCATCACGCCATGGGGCATTTGATATTTACATGGAATACTTTGGAAATGAAAAAACTGAATGCTTCACTAGCGAGAAAACAGTTAAACAGACCATCAGCAGCAAGAGGATAAAGAACGAGCCTCCTCCATTTGGCCTCTTAACTTTCTCTTTATTTTCCTCTTTGCTTTACTCCTTTACTTTCATGGATAATGAAACGGTGAAAACTCCACTGAAGACATCGATTAGCCTACATATTTAATTTAGTTTGTTAAGCACAAAGATTTTTTTCAAAACTATTTCTAAATTCAGTTCTAATTTCCAGTTCCAACGAATTCCAGTTCCAACGAATAAATGAACAATAATAACAAATTGTGGTCTAAAAAGAGTTGTATCCAAACACAAGTATTATTTTTATGCCCATATAGTGACACATATGTCTCCAAAACCTGACAGGTGAACAAATCTAAACTTATTTTATTAAAACACAAATAAATATGCATATAATAAATAATACTGCTAATAATAATAATAATAATAATATTATACAAATGCAAATTATCATTAATAAACTGAAAAAAGCCTCCCGAAGTGAAGAAGGCATGGTTTTTATATTAATGTAGAAAATAATCATGTTTGTAACATTTTAATCCTTTTTTTTTTTTCACATGTAAAGATATTTGTGTATTGTACATCCTGTGTGTATTAAGCAATGTGTAAGCGTTTGGACCTGCATAGGTGCATAGCTAATGTGCTTTGTGCTGAACTTTAGTTAGCTTTTAGTTCAATGTCGCTGTCTATTTCAGTTCATCAAATTAGCAACATGCTAACAATGCGCCTTAACACAACTCCTTTTCAGACCAGAACACCCATGCGTCCACAAAGTGGCACAAATGGATTTGCTATTTAAACAACGTGGTGCAAAATGTGAAATCTGGAGTTGTGCTGGTCTGAGAAATGCAACAAATCGTGCCAAACACGTCTTGCACCTTACTGCGCCCGGGTGTATGAAATGGCCCCTGAGGTTTATTTGCATAATTTATTAAATTAGTTTATGTTAGTTATTAATAAAAAATAAAAATGCAGTTGTTCATATCAGTTCACTGTACATTAGTGAATGCTTACAGATGTCATTAGTAAATATAGATTTTAACATTAGTTAATGAAAAATACTACAGTATTTGTTACTTAATGTTACGTAATGTTGGTGAATGAAACTTTATTGAACTAAAAAGGTTTCCTAAGTTACAAAAAATTTATTTCCTATATATTTGATACATTATGTGTAAATATAATAATATTAATTCATATAATTTTATTTTTATTCTTTTTGAGGTTATGATTTGTACAGCATGTATATATTTCTATTACTTATATATTATAGAAATTACAATACAAAAAATAAAGAAATTACTTTTTTTTTTTTACCTTTGTAAACTTAAAGGTTGTCTTTAAATATAATTTATATAGTAATATATTTTTATTAAGTTAGTGTTTTTTTTAATGCTTCTTAAATTTTGTGATGATTTCTGAACTGCTTTTTATGAATAAAAATGTGTTTTGACATATTATTATTGTTATTATCAATATTAATAAATAATTAATTTGTCACAAGAATAAAATAGTCCAATTGCAAAATCTTACTAATTAGTAAAAGTAATTTACGGAATGGTCAGCTGTTCTAGGTGATATTCTAATAGTTTACTATACTGTTTTGTGAACAGGACCAATAAGATTTCAGTGTGGGCAGAGCTTGAGTTCAGAAATAGAACTACCATCAAAACACCCCTACCCTTTGTCAGGTCTGGAGTGTCTTTTTATGTCTTTTTTAATAAAAGGGAAAAGGTTTAACCTTCAGGATATGCTGTTTAATTCTGACATGTGTTCTTTCTTAAACTCTCTGATTAAAAATAAAAGGATAAACTAAATATGCAAGTTTCTCCCTATAAATGGGGATCTATAGGTTTCCACCCTCCCATTCAGTTCAACACATTTAATTAGGCCTAAACACAGTGCAGCGGAGGCATTTGCTCTGACATTATTACTCGACTGATAACAGGATCTGCATCTGTTCAGTCCTCTAATTCAAAACCACCACATATACCCAGAGGAGGAAACCCGTCGGGTAATGACGACCTTGAAAGGGGGGTGTGGAGACCTCAATTACTCACAATCACAGGAAACACGCATACACATACTTACTGCACTGCTGACATGGCACTGCACATCAGGAATTTGACTTGGGTGACACGCTTCTCTGTGGCGCTCTTTTGTAGCACAAGTTCATCAGGGAGAGATGAGAATGAGCTGAGAATATGGGTTTATCCATTTACTGTGGAAGCCTGTTTCCAACGCTGAAAAAAAAAAAAAAAATAAATGAAGGTAATTGTGAGTTGCTGTTTTTTTACATGAGGCAATTCATATTTGCTTATTAAGACAAAATCACAAGATACTTTATATACCTGCAACTGCAAAAAAAAGTCCAGTTCTGAGGGAAAAGAAACAATGTTGTGTGTATTAAAGTCAGAAATAAAATGTTTAAACACACTGCTTTGAAGAAAAAAGTCTTCAAAGCAGTGAAAGAAGAAAAAAAAAATAGATAAGTTGCTATTACCTTTTTTATTATTGAGTGGCGAAAAGAAGGTTTCATTATTTACACCACATTTTTAAACACAATTTATTTTATATACTATTGTAGTAGAGATCTGTGCAGGACAAATTTGTTAGTCCTGCTCCCGCAAGGTTTTATTCCGCATCCAACAGCTCCTGCTGTATGTTCATCCTTTGTTCACCCGCTGCCCCACCCGCCCCATTTTCTACCCGACCGACCAGTCCCACTAAAATTAGATCTGGTTTCCAAAATCTCACGTTTAAATTGGGTACTGCCAAAAGGGAAAGATAACTGATAAAACTGTAGTTTGTGCATAGGATTGTAGGCTAAATGTCAGTCTTGTTTGCCCCTTTGTGATGAGACTTGAGTGCCACTTTAAACCTAAGGTTCCAGTTATGTGACTGCTAACGGGTAAAACTTTGAGGTATTATCCCATCGCGCAAAGGGAATTTTTTTCCAATTGCATCTATAACTCATGAAAAAGACTCGCATACATCAGACTTGCCTAATGTGGGTCTCCTAACAGTAAACTGACCGTTTTCTAATGCAAGGTGAAGGACAGCGCATCTTCACTTTGCTCTCCTATGTTGGTAAAGCCCGCTCTGAAGAGCGTTATGAAGATTATGCGTGCACAGACTGTGAATAAAAGCATGTGCAGAAAGCACTGGTCACGCGTTCATCATGTGTAACAGTCGTGAGCACTGGCTGTACCGGTGCTCAATAAGAATGAGGAAATCACAGATTTGCTGTTGCGAATTAACGTCGGGACTCAGGAACGCTATATTGTTAGACTGCCCGCTCCCATTTAAATTACAACAGAGTTACCCATGTTTTATTGGGAAATTTATTCCCGCGCCACAAGGAATCTGGTCAGGTCCTGCGGAAATGCAGACCTCTACATTGTAGGGTTGCCAATCAGACTTTTTTAAAAATAGATAAGTTATAATGTTTTGACGTGAAAGTAAAATTGAGTTTTTTGGGGAGAATTTTTTGTTTGCCTCAACACTGGAACTACTATAATTCTATAACAACTAGAATTACTATAGGGGTTATTCTGACCATTTTCATATAAGACGTCATATTGTCATATATTTAGTCAAAGCTTCTATTGAGATATTAAATTTAAGCTTTAAATGTCTGTCATCATTCACATCAAAAAAGTCGCTGGTTCGAGTCTCTGCTGGGTCAGTTGGCATTTCTGTGTGGAGTTTGCATGTTCTTCTCTTGTTCCCGTGTGTTACACCGGGTGCTCCGCATTCCCCCACAGTCCAAAGACATGCTCTATAGGTGAATTGAATAAATTGGCCATAGTATATGTCTGTGAATGAGTGTGTATAGATGTTACCCAGTACTGGGTTACAGCTGGAAGGGCATCTGCTGTTGTGGCACTGACTATGCTGTTTTGAAAGACATATCTGAAGAAAAGTTATGTTCTTGCCAACAGAAAGCTATGTTTTTGATAGCAGCAGTTGCTCGGCATTAGATGCATGCATATTTAAAGTCACAGGAAAAAGTAGCAGACAACTGAAGTGCATGCGGTCATTTTGACCAATACTGTAGTTCTAGGTAGAAATACTCAAAACTCTTTTGTGTTTTGTTAATTTTAATTCAAACAAAATTACATGGAAGTATACACATATTTAGTAAAAGTCAGGGAAAAACAGATATGTGTGTTTTATTTTTTAGTAAATTGCAAAAATTAAAAATGTTTAAAATGACCGCCTCAGTAATTCTAGTGTTTCAGAATGTGTATTAGCTAGTATGCTTCTAAAAACAGGCAACAATTTAAAAAAAAATTCTAAATTTACCATCTTTCATTTCCATCAATATGGTTCAGCGTAATATTACTGTGAAGTTTAGTTTCTATTGTTTTCTAAACTTTAATAAACAGACAGCAACTCCAGCTGAAACCAGTCAGATTACCTACAATTTCTGTTTTCTACAGACATGTGAAAATGAATACCCAACGAAATTCCAGCTTTTCCATATCAGGATATAAAAGTTGTCTAGTCTTACGCAGATTTTAACATTTTGAAAATAAAATCTGTACAAATTGATGAGCGGCATGGCATCAACAAAAATAAATGAGGCACTGCTAATCAAATGACTTTACTGATCGTCAGCAGACGTTTTAGCAGTTTGTTGGTCTGGAGCCTTCAGGTGTGTGTTAACACAATTTATGTCCAACATCTAAAGCTTAGCCAAAACTGGGTCATGCACCAAGACAACGATCCCAAACACACCAGCAAATCTACAACAGAACAGCTAAAAAAATAAATAAATAAAGGTGATCCAGTCAAAGTCCAGGCCTCATGCTGACTGTGCGAAAAATCCCCCAGTTTGATCCGATTAGCCAGTTCTTTGTTGTTGGGCTCAGTTTGATATTATAAAATGAATCCCACTGTTGATGTCCTACTTCTGTATGTGTACAGTTGCCGAAAACCTTGAAAAACACCTGAAGATGAAATGAAAATATGTTTAAATTGCTTTCTGACATATGCTGTGAACAGTGGAGCAAACTGTCCATCAATATCAGTGATATCAATTGTCTGTCATGAGAAAACAAAAAGTTCTTTGTTGTGACTTTGTTTGCATGTATACACTCACCAGCCACTTTATTAAGTACACCTTGTATCAATTATCAGGCTAGTAGAGGTGATATAATGGTGTGGGGGATATTTTCTTTGCACAATTTGGGTCCATTAGTCTTGAGCTTTGTGTTAATGCCACAGCCTACCTGAGTATTGTTGCTGGCCATGTCCATCTCTTTATGACCACAGTGTACCCATCTTCTGATGGCTACTTCCAGCAGGATAACGCACCATTTCATAAAGTGTGAATCATCTCAGACTGGTTAACAATTACAATTACTAGAACTAATAACAATTAGTTCACTGTACTTAAATGGCCTTCACAGTCACCAGAACTCAGTCCAATTGAGCACCTTTGGGATGTTGTGGAACGAGAGATTCGCATCATGGATGTGCAGCTGACAAATCTGCAGCAGCTGTGTGATGCTATCATGTCAATATGAACCAAAATCTCTGAGGAATATTTCCAGTACCTTGTTGAATCTGTGCCATGAAGGATTAAGGCAGTTCTGAAGGTCTGGTTCTAGTAAGGTGTACCTAATAAAGTGGCCGGTGAGTGTATTTATACTAAAAGACCTCCAAAACTAAAAATAGCATTTTTTTTTCCCACATTTACAAAAATAAATAAATAAATAAATAAATGCTGAGGCTTATGAATTGTACAAGAGTTTTACGAGCATCATCAATGTGATTTGAGACCATGGTACTTCAATGCTGCCAAAGTCCTGTGCCCACATCTTGAAGTCATTTCACCGAATTATTTCCCGTACATGTTAGCATCTCTCCTACTTTTTTGGTCAATTTTCAAGGAAGCGATTTGACAGGTACACATGGAATGCAGGTGTCGAGGGAAAATAGGTTCCAGTGCAGATCCATCCGCGATGGTGACGCTTGTGTGGTCCCAATGAGAAAGTGAAACGTTGGGTCACTTGTGGGTCATTAGTTGCAAATTACACTGTCTGAAAATGTGGGTGAAAACGTTATTCAAAGGGAAAGACAAATACGTCGTTGTGGTCTAACTTGCTTCGGTTTATGCGGTGCTCAGGATTGGTGTTGGAAAACCTTGTACGGTTTGTTTTAAAGATAGCAATCGGTTCAAAGTAAATGATTTCTGTCGGCTCTGTCTGCATGAATGATGTGTGCCTCTGGGACGCCACATGCACTTTCCTCCTTCAGTAAAGACTTTTCTCCGATGCTCTGCATTAAATGGTCATTAAGATAACAACACATCCCTCAGTCTTCTCTCGAGTGGCCTGTGGTTTGTTTGATTTTATAAGTGGCATATTTATTGTTTTACTGGGAAAGTAATGCATTTGCTTGGCGTGGATGTCTCGGGGGGCTAGGAGTTCACACTCAATTTAGTGCATTAATTCTAAAACTGAGTTGTTTCTGTAACTTCTGCTTGTTCCGTGTATATTGTAGAAATTTAGAGTTTTAGTGCTTAAGATTTCCTGCCATTTAGAGGAGCTGAGAATATTTGGGAATCTTAAAGATATGTGAGGATGTTTGCACAATGAGAACGCTTGAGAAAAATGTAATTATGGATTTGCAAGGGTTATGGTACGGTTTATGTCTTAGAATAGTTTTGCAAAAACCACAAATGTCTAGGCATGAACTTGGGGTGAGAGGGAAGGTGCTTAAAAAACATTTGGGGGTTAACTATATCTATTCAGGGTAAATGCCCCGGAAACCCAGCCCTACACCAGCAATCTTTCTGGGCCTGGAAATGTCATAAGTCATAATATCTGCTGTACATACTGTGCAAAGTATTGTTAAGCAATATACAACATTTACATTTGTAAATATATATATTTTAAAACGATAATGAAGTCTTTATAACATTTAGGGGGGAAAAAATCCAATAATGAAGTGACTAGAAACATTTTTATTTCTTTATTTCTTCTTTTTTATTATTAAATGATTAATAATAATTTTTTGAATCTTTGTTCAGAATTATACAAAATTTGGTTAACATAAATAAATTGTAAATAAATAAAACTATATTTAAATGGTGTTAAAAAACAGTCAAACCAGTGTTGTTCATCACAAAAATATTTTTGGTGCTTGTTCAATCTACCTATTTATGTTAACTTAAATTTGCGCCAAGACAGCATGAAGGGATTGTGTGGAACTAGGGATGCAACAATTATAGATTTTGGTTGTACGATTATAGTCTGAGGAATAATCATGGTTTCATGATTATTATGCATTCATTAATTTCAAAACACTACTAGTTTAGAAAATTACATGAAAACTCCTTGGATTTTAAAGTGTTATTTATTGCTGCTCAGTAACAAATTAATACAGCACAGAATAATATTTAAAACAAACAATAGTCTATTTCTCTTTGGACTCAAAAATGAGAGGTTTTTGGCATTTAAACATAAGTAATAATTTTACACTGGAAATAATCATACATGATGAATGAATAGATAAATAAATAATAAAAAAAATAGATAAAAAAATTAAATTTGTGTAATGTAAATCTAAGCAATATATTAGCTTAGCATTTCTCACAACTATATTACAAAATTGTTTGCTATTTTAATTTTATTTATTTATTTTTTTCGAGTGGAAATGTGTATATTTCATACAAAGTATGAAGCTGAACGGTCAGTTCTAGTCACGTGACTCACGCTGCGCTCGCGCCATTCTTTCAGCTAGGCACCTCCATTGAAAATAACGAACTTGCGCACGCAAAAGCTGGGATATGTGAACAGCCCTTAGATAATAGCCTCAGCCAGTAGTTAAAATCAGCCTTTAATCCAGTGTGTGTGCATATTTCCTACAATCTCGGAACTTTAAACTAATGCACACTTGACATAATTTTGTTTAGTTGCAGCAGTTTTGTTCTGTGCAGAAACGCGTTGTTGAGAAGCCTTTACGATTAATTAACCATGACAAATTAAAGCATGATTAATAGTGAAATCAGTTAATCATTGCATCCCTATGTGGAACCCAGCATTTTTTTACAAGGATGGTCAAAATAATTATTTTGAAAATTTATTTTTCATATTACTTGACATTCATATTACTGTTGTTTTTGTACATTTTCATAAGAAACTTTAAAACTTGCTTAATTTAATCTTTTAATTTTTTTTAAGCCTATTAATAATTCATTATTCCGAAGTTTTAGGTAGGTTTTTCAGATCTGCACTCAAAGTGGTTAATGGGTAATAAAATAGATTATTAACTACTATATAAATATAACTTAATACCCTAAAAATCTAAAAGGCAAATACAAAATATGAAATGACAAAACTCTATTACACTACAATATAGTACATTCATTTCATATTAATGTCAGTTTTTTTCTGCCATGCAAGTAGCACCAGAGGAAATCTGATCCTGCTTTCATGACACACCAAAACAATTTTTGAGACGTAAAGGTTGTATAAACAGAAAGCCATAAAGGAGAAGGAAATTGATGATCCCCCCCCTTTGGAAAGGTCTTTGAGCAGATGTTGCACTGAAGTTGAGTTTGTCAGATTTATTGCTGATGGTGAGATCAATAATAATAACATTCTGTTTTAGCCTGTTCACTCATATTTCAGAAAGTTATCAGGCATAATCAGCTGAGGTCTAAAGATCACTGGCCCAGGAATGACACGTTCTCCATGGGAAGATGAAATTATAAATTATAAGTCATCACGTCCCTTTCTTTTGAGTTTCCCAGGAACGACTAATTTGTCAAGCAACTCTAGGACTCCTTCAGTCCACATCAGCGCTCTTTCCAAAGTACACAGCAATCAGCAAATGAAAACAGTCCTTTAAGAATGGCCACTTTACTTATTATAAATGAGGGCCCGAGGATCATTTTTCAGATGCTGATATATAATTGGACTTTATTTGTTCAAGCTAGATAGCGACGAGTATTTCAGTTCCCAAGTCTGTCAGAGTTCAAGTTTGGTTATGGTAGCCAGCTGGGTCTCAAAGCCAACTTCATAGAGATGACAAGAAGAAAAAAAGAAAACATTACAATGTTCAATGTGTTTCAGTCTAGTATGGGCTTTGGAAATGTGCCGTTTTTGATGCTGCCAGTAACCACAGCCTCTTTGTTCCTCTTTTTTTGGCCCCATGGCTTAGTATGAAGATACATTGACTCTTACATTAATTTTTGATTCGACTGTGTAAATGAACTCAGGATGTTAGACTGCAGAAACCGTGCTGTTTAATATCGGTGTTTGCCATAGGAAATTGTAATTGAATGTTATGAATGGTGTGTGCAGGAGAATGACTTTGGCTGCTTGGAGCCGGTGGAAGGTGAAGAGAATAACTCGGCCTGTCTTGATACGGTTGGTGCGGTCGTTGTGGACTGGGAAGGGAATGTGGCAGCTGCGGTTTCCAGCGGAGGTCTGGCCATGAAACACCCAGGTCGAGTGGGACAGGTGAACTTTTTTTGTCTTTTTTTGTGTTTGATTATATTTCCATTTGACCATCCAGCCCAATCTTGTTGAAAAAGTATAGAGGGTGAATACGTGTCATCAGTGCAATGTGTTCTGGAAATTTGAGACAGAGTAACCTAGATCCTATTGATCTCTATAGAACAACTGAACTGTATTTTTATACTATATTGATTTTCTATTTATTATTAATAATATTATTATTATTTTATTTTATTTTTTTCATAAGTCGTGTGTTGTGGACCTCTTGGCCAGGTCACCCTTGTAAATGAGATCTTGATCTCAATGGGTTTTTTATCTGAGTAAATAAAGAAACATATATAGGTTTATTGCATCATCTAAACACTGACATGCAATAAACTTTACGCACTCAAACTACAAATAAGAAAATCATATATAGAAATTTATGATACCCTGCTTACAGATAAGCACCTTCATTTATTAGATCTATTCCCTCTGTGTCCATGCTCTGCTTTTCTAGTTTCACTTTAGCGCTGGAGATAGAAATATTAAGTAATATTTTCATCTTCTCAGACACACAAAGGGCTCATTCCCACCGAATGTGTCTTTTACCCCTAGAAATATGAGATGCAATGCTTCAGAATGGTTTGAAAAAACAAAAACAAAATGCAGCATAAAGCACGACAGTATCCAGACAGCCACTGAGCGCCAGTAAACAGAATCTAGCAGCGCTTGCCCCACCAACGAGTTCTTCTGATTGGTCCATTGCTAATGCCGTGTGTAATAGTTGAAGTTGACTTTTAGTTTGACGTGGCATCTAAAAAAATGCAACGCGTGTGTGTTGTGCTACAAAAGACAAGTGTAGCATTCACACACTATACATTAAGTGTGTATTTTCATTGAAAATCTATAGAAAATTAGAGTATTGGAAAGGAAAAATTTTGTGTTTGTACAGTGTTTTTCAAAATATATTAGGCATACTATAAAACTTGGTTTACAACTGTGCACGCCTGAGCATGTCATTAAACATGGTGGAGAGCAACTTGCCATGATGGAGATTTCCATCCTCTATTGTCAGATTATTGGCTAATTCAGAAAATGTCATTTGTACAAAAATGTATGACTTTTTGAAAGTCTCTAACCCTATCTCGTAAGCCCTGTTTAGACCACACAACTTTTTATATTTTAGGTTGCGACAGTGGATGTGTCAGATGATATAGTATTTACTATGTATAAAAAAAGGTTCACATCTAATCATACATTTCACACATGGTGTCATCAACCGCATACTTTATAAATGTCTCTAATTTTCCCACAGACAGAAGATTACCTTATATATGTTTGTTTTCTGAATGAAAACAGTAGATAAGTAGATACATTCTGTGCCAGCAAGATGTGCTTTTGGGGCTGCAGAAGTGGTTTCCTAACAACAGCTGTGAACAAAACAGCCCTGCACTCAAACTTTCGGCAAATGTTGCCATGTTGTCAGTCTTACTCAAAACCTCTCCTTTTTTGTCACCAATTTTAGACCAATTTGACCTTTTACTCCTCATTTTTATTTCAACGTGTTTTCACAATGTATCAACCAGATATTCAGCAGTAATTTATCGTAAATAACAACTAAAAGAGCCAGGTGTTCGGGAGCTAACTTTACACACACACGTTCACGCCATGCGTATCGCGGCTCCACTCATAAACTAAGCATAAATTGAAATCACAAAACCTTTTGTTGACATTAAGTTAATGTTACCTACAAACAATGAACTCCTCCTCCACCACAAATAAATCCATGAATAGCAGACCCTGTGTCGCTACTGTGAATGAGAACATAATGATTTGCTGCTGATTCCATTACTCACCAGGCTGCTAAATTTATCAATTGCCATAATTTATCTTTTTTATTTCTCATTCGGTCATGCTAGTCCCTTGAAGACCCATCTTACAGTCAAGTGTACTGTTACCATAACTCCACAAACCTTTTTTGTCCACCTGGCAGCAGTTCCCTATCCTTTGTTTTTCCATATAAAAAGTTTTCTACGGAAGAGATTTTTTGCTCCTGACACCCTATTTCAAAGTCATGCGAATATTGAACAAATTGTGTGGTCTGAATGGAGCTTTAAATAGTCATCTCTGAAGACATGAACAGACTGTAAGAAAATGTATGCATGATATTGAACAAATTCATGAATTAGCCGCTAAATTAATTGGTTTGAGAATGCTTTTGACCATCGTGTTGTGTATAATTATAAGATACTACTTCATGTTTTGCTTTAGTGTAATGTATATTGTAATTATGGCTCGCTCACATTAATATTGCAACTGTCATGTAATTACTGTGCCGCTACAGTGGAAAAGTTCTAATTGCACTGAAATAAGTGAAAGCACAACAAAAGAAATAACAGAAGCTTGTACAATGTATTTGAACAGGCACAATTATGTGTGAATACAACTGAAGGAAATATCTATTCGCTAAATTAATTAAGCCAATTAACATGTTTTACTTTGGTGTCATGGGTTGGGAATCTTTCTGTTAAGAATAAAAACACACTGAATCAAATAGTTAAGTGGTCCAGTAAGCTGACTGGGGTGTCACTAACCGATCTGGATGCTGTGTACACCAATTACAAATTTAATTTGTTCAGTTCCTTCCTTCTAGTCGCAGGTTTTTGTATCAAGCTGTAAAACTAAGTGATACAAAAATAGTTTAATACCAGTAGCCGTTAGACATTTAAATAAGCCATAGACTAAAGCAGAGGTGTTTCTGTGAATTGTATATTTTACGTTTTATAGCTTGTTTTAAACATTTATTTGGGGGGTGAAGACTTGAAGTGATTATTTACTTATTCTTTATAATTGTTTTGTATGCTTATGTTTTATGTCTTTATGTCCATTTGTTGTTGTTTGTATGGCCCCGTTTCAGAATTTTAAGAGTTTGTTAACCCTGAAATGAAAGAATTTTTCCGTTTCAAAATGGCAGGTTTGTCAAACTGGAGAAAGCAGGGTAAGTCAAGCCTGTTTCTGAAAGAGAGGTAACTTTAACTCAGAGTCAGTTACCGTGGTAACTTTACTCTGTAAACCTAACCTGCTCAGGAACAGGTTTTATTCTTTAAACTCTGAGTTTCTGTCAGTCTCCTCCCCTTTTTTTTAAGACAAAGTAGTATTTTTTGCCTTAGCCATACATTTCCACCCACCTATTTTTATGCGCATTTTGAATATGCACATAAAAAATCAGTTGATATGCACAGAACTTTTGAAAAAGGCATAAAAATGTATGCACATAACTGAGTAGAATAAACTTTATTTGATAAGAAAAGATGCGCATAAAGTATGATGAAACACTTACCGAACAAATTCCAGTATGTGCATTAGAAAGGGTTTGTTATAAGAGATCATATAAGGATGAAAATGTGTGTGACAAACCAGCAGGCTGAGCACATTGTAAAACATCTGAAATGTTGTTTTGGTCATTCTAAAATGCATTAACCATCTCAGTATTAGAGTTATTATATTATTAATTACCTCCAGATCGTCTGGGGAGTCTCCTGGTTTCAAACGCCACAACGCATTTATTGTGTGTCAGCATTGTCTTCTGAGGTGAAAGTCATTTATTAAATAAAGAAAAGATTTATGCAGCTTCTCCTACAGCAGTAAATTTTGTTTTTACTGTTGATGTTTGGCACCTTTTAATCAGCAATAATGGTTTTGAAAGTGTCCACAGATACCGGAGGGGTGAGCGCTGTGTCTCAGTGATGCATCAAGCACTTCATTCACGCGCTGGTTGCGTAGACACAATGTGCAATGCTTCGTAAAATTATTCTGTAATATTAAAAGTTCCTGTTCTCTCATGCTTCTGATTGAGTTTATTCTTCCGAGGGGGATGCTTTCAGTGCTGTGAGTAGTTTGCAAAGCCTGGCTTATTGTGGTCAAAGTAGTTGATTAAATTAATGAAAGTGAAACTGACTGCGCAATATGGATTGTCATTAAAAAAAAGTTATTTAGTCTAATATAGGCTACTCTGAAACTGTGAATACTTCACTGTAATTTTATTTATGTTAATATTTTATTTAACAGACCAGTTTGTGTTTTGATTAAGGTCAATAGAGGTAGCCTATTACAGATTTCAAAGAAAAATTTACAGCAAGCATCATGTTTTAAGTTAGATTGTGTTGTCTGTCATATGCAGTAGGCCTATAGGTCTGTTATTTTTACTAAAGAAGATATATTATTTGAGTTAATCATCAAAACTATAGAAACTGTATTATGCTTAAAAAAAGAAACGGCACAGTATCGGGATCAGATCTGTATTGGTCGATACTCAGAACTTAGGTATCGAATCGGTATCAGTGCATCCCTGATACAGTGTGTCGTTAAATGCAGAGCTCCTCTACTTAAGAAACGAAAAATACCCTGGACGTTCTGAAAGAGATTAAGCCTCAGGCAGGTATGAAAAAGTAACTCAAAAATAGTGTAACACACTTTCCATAAAAGTAACTAAGTAACTCAACTAGTTACTTTTTTGTGGGAGTAACTCAATATTGTAATGCATTACTTTCAAAAGTAACTTTCCCCAACACTGCATATAGGTGTGATGAGCCCACACTTTTGAATGGTTTTACACTCATTTGATTTTATTTGCAAAATGAATTGCAAAGTAACGTGTATTCTTCTTTAACATATTCTTCTTGAATCTTTGTGTTCCAGGCTGCTCACTATGGATGTGGCTGCTGGGCTGAAAACGCCCGCAACGTCAGCCTTTACTCTACAGCTGTGAGTACTTCAGGTATCAAAAACACCAGCGTCATATTAGTGTCACATTTCTCTACATTTTCTGCTTTTTGGTAGGTTTCACAAGGCTTCAATTCTGTCATTTTGGAGTCTTCTGTTAAGAACTTTGTCTACAAACACAGTCCAGATGACAATATTTCATTTGTAGCTCGGAGCTTTATTGTAAAACCTTCTACCAGCCAAGCTCTTTTTGTCATTTTCTGTCATTTTTTCTCTCCTGATATGGATGTCAATTGTTCTCGCCAACATCTTAATGCCATTATCCACTTGCTTAGCAAGGACATATTTCATAAGCAAAAAAGAGATTTTCAGCTTTGCTTAGAATTCCTGCTGTGAGCGAGGCCCAAAGGCTACGCGCATCGTGTTTGAAAACTAATGCTTTCTGTCACATGAATAAAAGGAGCTTTTCTCCATTATATTGACCCTGCCATAGTCAATAGGCCACAGACATGATTCACATCTCCATACAGCAGACGCAAGCATGCATTCCTATTGTGCCCATAGAGGGAAGTCTAGATTTCTTAAAGCAGTCAAAATAAAAGACAGACTGTTATTCATGGCTAGACGTGGAAGAGGATGAGATGATTGAAATTGAATAGATGCTAGAAAAGATGTCTTCTTCAGGTCAGGATTAAAGAAATGATTATCTATGTTTCGGTGAACACGTTATATCACAACACATCACTTTTGTTGATGTATGCACTGTATGAGCTTTTTGGACATGGATGTCACTTTAGAAACTAAAGACCCGATTCAGACGGACATGATTTAGATGCATTTAGATTTTTCTGTTTCTGTTTTCTTTTAATCCCTTTAAAAATATTTGGTTTTAAAAAAATATTAAAGGGATCACAATCCAATATATTATTATTATTATTATTATTATTATTTATTTTTATTATTATTATTATTATTATTACAGTTAATTTACCCTCGGGCCTTCATAAGACATCAGTCTGTCGCCAGGAACCATGACTATTGATTTGGACTTGTTTTAATGTGTTAACCATTGACCGCCATTATATGAATCACCAAGTATCACAGATTCAGCTAAAAATTGCTTTAATTTTCTTCTGAAGAAAAAAGACACCTACATCTTGGATCTGAGGGTGTTTCAACATTTATAAGTTACAGCAAATCATCATATTAAATGATTTCAAAGGATCACTATTGACCTTTTTCTTCACGTACGAGCGGTCACAGCCATCTTTTCAGCTCGAGACGTCCGGTCTTTTCCATTGATTTTTAAATGTTTGTAAACATTTTGATGTGGTTCAAACTTTTGACTGGTAGTGTGTAAATATATATACACACATACAGTAGCGTAAAACTGAAATACTTTGTAAAATTTCTTGTATGAGAGAGCTGCTATCAATGTCCCATGCGTTTAATTGTCTTCCTAAGATAATTGTAGACCTCTTATCAAATAGTTGACTATGAGGTGGACCGCCCTAATAATTATTCATGTCATTATACTGTACTGTTGTTACAGTAACTCTTTTTATTCATTTATTAATTTTCTTTTCGGCTTAGTACCTTTATTAATCTGAAGTTATGAACCGCCAACTTATCCAGCATATGTTTTACGCAGCGGATGCCCTTCCAGCTGTGACCCATCACTGGGAAACATCCATACACACTCATTCACACACATACACTAGGGACAATTTAGTTTGCCCTATTCGTTTATAGCACATGTCTTTGGACTTGTGAGGGGAAACCAAAGCACCCGGAGGAAACCCACACAAACACGGGTAGAACATGCAAACTCCCCACAGAAATGCCAACTGACCCAGCCAATGCTTGAACCAGCGACCTTCTTGCTGTGAGGCAAACATGCTACCCACTGCGCCAACCTTGCAGCCAACTCGTTTTATTTGAAAGATAAATTAATTTATATTTGCACTAGGCATAGGATGATAACCGGATTCAAGGTTTACCATGGTTTGAAAAATTTACAGTTTTAAAACTGCTTAAATTTTTTGTTATACTGTTCCTACAGTATCTGTAAGTTTTGTTTATTTATTTATTTATTTATTTATTTATTTATTTATTTTTTATTTATTTATTTTTTTTACATGTTTTTTTTGACTTTTATTTTTTTACGGCAGCAATCATTTATGCACCTACAATTGAAGTCAGAATTATTAGCCCCCCTGTTTATTTATTTCCCCAATTTCTGTTTAACGGAGAGAAGATATATATGTTTCAAGACACTTCTATACAGCTTAAAGTGACATTTAAAAGCTTAACCAGGCTAATTAGGTTAACTAGGTAGGTTAGGCTAATTAGGCAAGTTATTGTATAACAATGGTTTGTTCTGTACACTATCAGGAAATAAAATAGCTTAAAGGGGCTAATAATTTTGACCTTAAAATAGCTTTTAAAATTTTTAAAACTGCTTTTATTCTAGCCGAAATAAAACAAATAAGACTTTCTCCAGAAGAAAAAATATTATCAGACATACTGTGAAAATTTCCTTGCTCTGTTAAACATAATTTTTCTGACTTCAACTGTACACATGCTATAGACCTGAACAGTGCTGTGGCTTACTTTATATCCAAAGAAAAGAAAGATATCTAAAGATGACTTTTCAAGTTTTACAGAAATCTGTGTTTTTGAAACTAATAAAGATTGCAGACATCTATGATTTATTTTAATTATTTAGCCTGACTTATTTTCTGTTCCAAAATATAAAAAAATATATAAAATATTGTGTTCAATGGGGGAAAATGTGTTGTTTTTTTTACCCAGACGTTTAAAAAGAACATATTTTAGAGCATTAATCATAATACCATAAATTTGTGATATATTTATCCAAGATACCGGCCCATGCCTAATTTGCGCATACCTGATGTGTCCATAGAAAATGCGTTGTAAATTAAATTTATTAAATAGTTTATGCATCCAGTCTCCTCATTTACTGCAGTAAATTTGCACATAACCCTGAATAACTTTTCCACCATAACTGCACCTGTAACTTTATTATAATATTTCACAAGGTAGTGACGTTGCTTTAACAACCAGGCACCTTGTAAAAAGACTCTGCTTGGCTTTGAATTGTGGAACTGTAGCCTTTGGTAATATGCTTCCATGTGCCATAATCACTTACACAACTTCCAGAGTGTTTGAGGAGGATGAAGGCCATATTTCTTTTCTTTTTTCCTTCACGCTTTGTCCTCCGGCACTCTTGTGTGAAAGCACCTTTGGCCTGGCCTGAGCCCTGCAGTGAACACACACCTGGCTCACTGAGGAGAGACTGGGACTCATTCAGGCTTGGCATGTTGCACAGGGGTGCAGCATGTATGTCTTCCTCTGGGGAAAAAAACAACCAACAACAAAAAAAAAATGTTGGCGGTGTTGCTGTTGGTAGCACAAGCTTTTTGTGAGAGTTTCTGCTTTGTATATTGCTTTGTATAAGACTTTGCAATTGACAGACATAAAAAAACGTTTTTTAAAGCTAACTCTTATAGTTAACTAAACTTATCCGTTTTGTATATTTAGGGCCAACTTTTTAAAGTTTTTAAAAATTATTTTTAAGTTAGTTAGTTAGTTAGTTAGTTTTTTTTTGCATTTTACATACATAAATCTTTTTTTTAGTATTGTTGAGTAGCCGTTATCGTTTTTATATGTAAACTGATTTTAATATTTTAATTATTTTCTGTTTTAAATTTTTTTTTTTTTTTATCACAGAATTTTTATATACACTCACTGGCCACTTTATTAGGTACACTTTGCTAGTACCGGGTTGGACCCCCTTTTGCCTTCAGAACTGCCTTAATCCTTCATGGCATAGATTCAACAAGGTTGTGGAAATATTCCTCAGAGATTTTGGTCCATATTGACATGATAGCATCACACAGCTGCTGCAGATTTGTCGGCTGCACATCCATGATGCGAATCTCTCATTTCACCACATCCCAAAGGTGCTCTATTGGGTTGAGGTCGGGTGACTGTGGAGGTCATTTGAGCACAGTGAGCTCATTGCCATGTTCAAGAAACCAGTCTGAGATGATTCGCGCTTTATGACATGGCGCAGTATCCTGCTGGAAGTAGTCATCAGAAGATGGGTACACTGTGGTCATAAAGGGATGGACATGGTCAGCAATAATATTCAGGTAGGCTGTGGTGTTGCCACGATGCTTAATTGGTACTAATGGGCCCAAAGTGTGCCAAGAATAAATCCCTCATACCATTACACCACCACCACCAGCCTGAAACGTTGATACAATGCAGGATGGAACCATGCTTTCATGGTGTTGATGCCAAATTCTGACCCTACCATCCGAATGTTGCAGCAGAAATTGAGACTCATCAGACCAGGCGATGTTTTTCCAATCTTCTATTGTCCAATTTTGGTGCGCCTGTGCGAATTGTATCTTCAGTTTCTTGTTCTTAGCTGACAGGAGTGCCACACGGTGTGGTCTTCTGCTCCTGTAGCCCATACACCTAAATGTTTGAGAGTTGCGTACACCTCAAGTGCGTTCAGAGTTGCTCTTCTGCATACCTCAGTTGCAACTAGTTTGTAATGAATTTGAGTTACTGTTGTCTTTCCATCAGCTTGAACCTGTCTGGCCATTCTCCTCTGAGCTCTGGCATCAACAAGGCATTTGTGCCCAAAGAACTGCTGCTCACTGGATATTTTCTCGTTTTCTGATCATTCTCTGTAAATCCTAGAGATGATTGTGCATAAAAATCTCAGATCAGCAGTTTCTGAAATACTCAGACCAGCCTGTCTGGCACCAACAACCATGCCACGTTCAAACTCACGTAATTCCACTTTCTTCCCCATTCTGATGCTTGGTTTGAACTGCAGCTGATCGTCTTGAAATGCATTGAGTTTCTGCCTATGATTGGGTGATTAGAAATATGCGTTAACGAGCAGTTGGAAAGGTGTACCTAATAAAGTGGCCAGTGAGTGTATATTTTCATTTTATTACATTTTATAAAAATTGTAAAAGTTACAATAATTTTGTTTTGTGTGACTTTTATTAGTGCTTTTAATTAGCTTTATTTGTTTCTACAGTTTTAATATTATTTTTTTAAAGTTAAACTATTTTCAAGTTAAATCACCCTCAAAATGTTTTTATTTATTTATTTATTGTATTAAATGTATTTTGTAGCTTTTGTGAAGATTAAATCATTCTGCAGCACATCATAGCTCTCCTAAAATGCACTATTTTTTATTTGATTCTTGATTTGATGGGAAATATTACTGAGCCATGCGTTGGACAGATTTCGTGCAATGCACCCTATTGCTTGATCGAACAGCTCTGTGATATTACGAGCGCTGTTTTACATGTGTGCTCCCTGTTGACATTTTTACTTTATAATCACACAAACTCTATGCAACAGGCACGAAACCCGCATCGTGTTTTTGTGCGTCTTTTGTTTTTGATCGCCCGCCATTCCAAAAACAAAAGCAGAATCACACATTTTATCACCTTCTCCCCCCATGGCCATTTCAGCATGCATTTCTCTTTCATCCTCCTCGAAATTGAAAACGCATGGCGGTGAGGACAGGCCGTTCGAGTGTGCGCTCCAGCGGTGCACCTGCTTTTCATTTCCCAACTTAAAAGGCGTTCCTATCAAAAGGAGGAGAAAAACAATCGTTCTGGCTTCATCCTGACACAAAGAGCTCGCTTTTCCGCAGGTCAACCCTTCACTCAATGCGGTTTCGCTGAAGGCGAGTCGCTGTTGATTCTCTTTGCCACATTTGCCCGTTTTATGCCACCTCTGCTTTGTTGCGTTTTATTTACTTTCCACTGGAAATTGAGTTTGCACTATCATGGCACTGTTTGCTTGTTAAATTAACTGTTAACTTGTGGTGTTGTTGCCAGTAACATCCATTTCTTAAGAAAGAATGAGAGGGTTTACGGTAACTCAAAAATAGCGAGCCAACTGTGGAGCCAATCGTTTGTTCATTCTTTTGCTAAAACAACAGAAAAGAAGAAACAAAAAAGAAATTAGCATCTAATTGTCATGGCGACAAACCCGCACAGAGTTTTGTTGTAGTTACCTGATATTTTACAAGGCCCGCGTTTGTGTTTACAGAAACAACACTGCTATTTTCTTAAGGCTTTATGGTGTCTTAGGCTTGAGCGGCTGCCAGGCGGTTTGTGTTCTAGGCATTTCTTTACGCTCCCTCCCTTTACACACTGACTGTTGTAAACGTTTGCCTGTGAAAGGAAATGATTGGGATTCTCTTTAGTGTCTTGACAGCTAGATTATCTGTTATTGTATTTTATAAATTGTTTTAAATTAGATTCAGACAGCAGATATGCTTCACCTCTGAATTCATTAACTCACTCATTCATTCATTCATTCATTCATTCATTCATTCATTCACCTTCAGCTCAGTCTCTATTTCAAAGGTCGCCACATCCGAATGAGCCACCAACTATTCCAGCATATGCCCTTGCAACCGCAACCCAGTACTGGGAAACACCCATACATACTCATTCACACACACACACACATACACTCATACAATAAGGCCAATTTAGGTTATCCAATTCACATATACCGCATGTCTTTGGACTGTGGGGGAAACCGGAGCACCTGGGAGAAACCCACGCAAACATAGAGAGAACATGCAAATCCCACACAAAAAGGCCATCTTTAATTGAGATTTTCTGCTTGTTTTCAGTAGATTTATCAGATTATGTGATTTTGAGGTAATGGACGTGGCTAATGCTGCTCCAACTGTCAGTTTTGACAACAAACAAAAAATAGTGAACAGGAGGAGTCTGTTAGGTTGTAATAACTCTTTTAAAACCCCTTTCCCGAACTTTCTGAATGAAATGCCTACTTTTTTACACCCATTCAGCTCACAGTAGAAAAAACGAGCCACGCCCACTGTTTGCTCATTAAAAATTCTGTTTCTCTAGGAACTGCGTCATAATACAAAAAAAAAGACGATTGCAGCTTCCGGTTTATGGTGACTTTAAAAAATTTACCTACTCAAAGAAAACGCATCTTGAATGTATGCAGAAATAAAATTATTCATTGAGTTTACTAAATTTCTTTTAAGGTAAGTGATTGTAAATGAAACGAAAAAAATGGGCTGAATTTAAACAAACAAATCAAGTTAAACATTTCTAAATTTCCTATGTTCAAACTCAGCCCATATAAATAGTTTGCAACCACTTTCCTTAAAAGTTGTAAATCCAATGAATCAATATGTTTCAGCATATCAAACAAATCTCAAATCACTGACCCCGAAAACAACAGGAGCATTTAGAACAAATACACAAAAGGATGTTCATAATATTGATTGTTTTGAGCACTTTATTGAGTGAGTTCTAAAACACATTGGTCATTAAATTCACACGCTCAACAGAAATGGCTGTGATTGACTTTAGCAATCAGCGCTGTTCATCGAGTGGTGACATGGACACTGAAGCATTTGAAAGCCGTGTCTATCAGTGGATCCATGAGCGACTGTCTATACCTTCTCATAAACAGATTCTCTGGTAGTTGTGCTGGAGAAAAATTGTTCTGTGCTTATGTTTGGATTCACAAGTATCACAGTAACAGCTGAGAGAGGAGAGGAAATGTTACCTCACAGACATGCAACCAGGTCAAAGGTCCACACTGAGCTGAGATATAGAATTAGAGCTTTACAGCCAGCCTTGATATTCTAGCTATTGCAGAAATCGTATTCAAGGAGAACTTTTTTCCCCGCTAATGATGATGACAAAGGAGTTAGTGGCTTGAAAGTGAACCAATGCAACAGCCAGAACATGCAGCAAATGGGTCAAGATGTACCTTAATGCCAGTCACAAATGACGCATTGGCAATTTAAAGAATTGTTATGGAAATCAGTGCTTAGAATCTGATCTGCTGTCCCTAAACAAAACAGAAACAAGGAACCTAAACACCTAGTGCAATTCAGCATAAAAATGATTTCTGCCATTTCTCCATGAATGCAGTAAATCAGAGTGAAATTGAGCTGTCTGTCTGTATCGTTGGACTAATAAATCAAATTAGAGAATGGGAAATGACGGTTGTAAACAAGAAATTATCGTTTAATTGCTGTGCATGACGTCTTGTGTTGTTTATGTCTAATAACAATAATACTGAGCTGTTGAATTCGGGTCTGTTTCAGGCTCTGGAGAGCATCTGATTCGCACCATGTTGGCCAGAGAGTGTTCAACTGCCATGCAGGCTGAAAACGCACACCAGGCCCTTCTGGAGGCTATGCAAAACAAATTCATCAGTGAGTGACTTTTTTATTTTCTCTCTCTCTTTCAGCAGGCTAGCATCACTTCACCACAGTTTGTGTGAGTAAGAGCAGCCCTGAGCTAAAACTGAACAACAAAATCGTTAACAACTTGCTTGACTGGAAATGAGAGCTCCAAAAATTCGGCAGCCGCAACACTTTTTTTCTGTTTGTTTGGATTTGTGGATCAATAACATTCTTTTGAATGGGCTCCACAAGTTTTTGGTTAAATCATATTTCTGTGGCCACAGTTATTTTCAGATGCCATAAATACTCTGTTGACAGTGTATTTGAAGATGTCGCTTGCTTTCATGTTGAGAAGCTTTGCTCATTCGGTTCCTTTTTCGAGGCTTGTGAAATCGGGTGGCCGCTTGGATTTCACATTGAATATAACACACTAACTACATGTGGTGGGAATATTTGCTGGTTTTGGCCTGTGACCTTTATAGTTTTGTTGCACGGAAATCCACAACTTCTGGATATTTTCTTATTTGTTTTGAGCATTGTGCATTGGAGCAAAGCTTGGTTAATGAACATTAGTTTGACATGCATAAATCAACATAAATGCCCAATTAAAAATTAAGGGAATATTTTATTCAAATTAAACTGGGTAATATACAGTCTGCACAAGTGATCAGATTTTATATGGACCTTCTAGTGTCCTATCTAGGCATGTGACAATAACCGTTTTCAAGGTATACCGTGGTTTGGAAAAGTCAAGGTATTAAAACCGTGAGAATTTTCTGCTATACCGTCCTAAGGTTTGTGTACGATTCGATTTTTGTGATACAGTTTTGAATTGTAAAGAAATATGTGTTTTTGTAACTAATGAAGGCGGCAGAAGTCAACGATTCATTTGAATTATTTAGCCTGACATGTTTACTGCTCCAAAATATTTAAAATGTTTCTTAAAATAAAAAAATATTGTGTTCAAAGGGAAAAAGGTTTTGTTTTTTACGCAGAGATTCAAAAAGAATATATTTTAGAGCACTAATCACAATACCGCAAAACCGTAATATTTTTTGCCCAGGTTATCATACTGTTACCCCTGGCTAGTCCTATCTAAATGCAATGCGATAAGATTTTATCAACATAATAATACAAATCCCAGCCAGCAGAATAATGTGTTTGCAGGTTCCCGATTTAAACAGACAGCAATCAATAGTTTGCTCACAAAGTTCAGTTCATAGTTTGAAATTCTTGTGTATTATAAGATTTTGTCAATATCTGAGGTAATAATTAGTCATTATGGTCAGGACCTGAACTTTTTAGTGATAGCTCATGGTAAATGAAATTTTTTTTATCACCTTTACATGGTTTTAAACACGTTTCAATTTCTTTCTTTTGTTGAACATGAAAAAAGATATTTTGAAAAATTTTGGAAAATTTTTGTAGGTCTGTTACACTTTAGTTTCTAAGTAATTGCTAAAAACAAATATCTTCTTTTTTTTTGTTGAATGGAAGACATAAACACAAACATGTTTGGAACCACTCAAAGGTTAGTATATGATGTCATGATGTTTGGGTGAACTCTCCCTTTAACACTTGCCAAGTGCCAGATTCATGTAAAAATTGGCATAGGCGAGTATTACAGTACTACAGTGTTATTCATCAATTAAACTGTCATTTTTAAATTAATTTAACCAGTACATGCAAACTTTATATAGACCATTTTGAGGGATGTAAACAATAACAACGGTCCCAACGTATTTCCTGTTTTACATTTTTAATTTCTATAGCTTGCAAGAATCCAAAAAGAGTCACATATAGATAAATACTGTTATAATAGCTATTTTAACATTAAGTTATGATTGAATTGTCTCTTGTTACAGGTATGAAATAGTTTGATAATATTAAAGCAAGAAATGTTCATGGGCCAATGACATCACCACATTGAAATGGTCTATAGTTTTAGCTCAACTATCAAATTGCAAAGATTGTGTAGTAACTATATACAATTGTAAAGCATACATTTTAAAAAGCAACATGGACCTTACCAAGTTCATAAAATGGTTTATAAATCCATTGTCATCATACAAGAAATATTTAAGGAGACCTTTCCCTGATGTTTCCTGCTAAAATAAGAGCTGTATTTTTGAAAGCTAATCTAGAAACAATCAATTGTTCTTCAAAATGTTACTTTAAAACAATAATATGATTGCGCTGTTTACATGAGTTGCTTTTGGAATGTTCCTTTCATGATCCCATTTTACATGTTGCAGCACATCATTCGATTAACGTCATTGCGTCACCACGCCATCCGATCTTTCTTCCGGATTTTCATGTAATTTCGGGTGTTTCGTCCTTAATTTGTCGACTTTTGTCAACTGCAATTTGACACTTTCATTCAAGAACATTTCATGCATGCCCCCCGTGACAAATGAGATTTGGATGCAAGTATAAACTGATGGAAGAGTGTTGTTTTAATGGAATTTGATACCACATGCCATATGGGGAAAAAAGGTGTCTGTGGTCCTTCATTGACTCTGTAGGTGCAGAGAATAGCGTCAAACAGCCGTGTGTGTATAGACTATCCTTTCGCCAAATTGCGGTGAAAATCCTGCACAACGGTAATAGTTTGATTGCAGTGTCTGTCTGTACTGCACTTCAATAATGCGACCAAAATCGGTATACTCCACATCTTAATTCCATTTCTGTTTAGTTCGATTATGACTTTAGTCGGATTAAGGTAATCAAAAGTTGCTTTTTACATAGTACATTTTTGATCAGATTATTGTCTCAAACGTATTAAAATTGGATTATTCGTGTCCACGTAAACATACTCGTTGTTTATATCTATTGGGGAAAAAATTGTTCATTCTAAACTTTTATTCAAATATTGTGGAAACCAAAACATTACCTGAAATGATCCTTAGGCTGATCGCCACAAAAATACACTCAAGTAAATATATATTTAAATATGTGCCCTTTATTTTTAATTTAATGGATAGGATGTTGTTGTTTTTTACTAAACAACTAAATTAATGGATATATATATGCAAGGTTCAGTGACTGACCAATCAGAGCAAAGTATATTCAGTAAATGTGATCAAACTAGGTAGAGGCTTATAGATGAACCAGAAAGAGAAGAATAAAAGGCCTTTTAATGCAATACTGGATAAAGATCTCCTTTAAAACGTCTTTTGAAGTAGCATTAAGACTGTGTTCTGTGTGAAGGCCATCCAGAATTTCATCAAAGGGTTTTAATTAAGAGGTGTTATAAAAAAAAGAGCTGTTTTGCACAAAACAAGCGTAACACTACATGCTGTGCAAAATCAATATCTGGCTCTAATGAAAGCGAACACCTACAGTATCTGAGGTGAAACTTAAAACTCTTTGTATTTTGCTTGAGTGCTTTAAATCTCATCTACGTCCAGCACTCCTTTTGCTTTAGAGATGCAATCATTGGAATGGGCTTGGAGCCTGTTTTTCAGGTTAAAAAAAACTTCTCTTTTTTTCAATTTGGAAAAGTATGAGCATTTTGCTTGCTTTCTCAACAGAGTCCCTTTATCAGAGCTCCGTGAGGGGTTACAGAAATAACTCATTCCATCATTAACCTATTAAAGAGCGAAAAGTGGCTCTGCTCCCAATTTTTCTCATTTGGTTAATAAAACAAAAGCTTTGGAAAGAATAATTGTTTTCAGTCGTTTAGGTTGGCAGAGGAAAGTACGGAAATGTACGGCTTTTCCGCTCATTTCATTAACTTCTCAGAACGGAGCAGAACTAATAAATCATTGACAGAATGGTTGGATTTTTCTTAGATGTCTCCAACTTGCTTTCATTTCTACTTCACGTCTAAATAGACTGATTGTAGTGGAAGGAGGGTCACGGTTGAAATCATGTGGGCTTGTTTGTGTTTAAGGTTCGCCGTTTCTGGCTGGCGAGGACTGTGTTCTGGGTGGGGTGATTGTTCTGAGGTGCTGCACATGTGGAGAAGCCCAGCGCTCTGAAGACATCCAGGCTCTGCTGGGTACGTGATGCTCTGAAACGGAGTCCAGTTCTATGATGATGCTTGATGGTGCGCTGAAGAACATCAATTGAAATAGAATGGAGTGAATTCTGAGAAATGGAAAAAATCAATCATTTAATTTAATTTTGAGTTATATAAAGTTATTTTAGGTGGTTTATTCAGCTGTGGTGACTCCTGATAAATAAGGGAATAAGCCAAAGCAGAATGAATGAATGAATGAATAAAAATAGTGATTTTTATAAAATAATGTTACATTGATACCCCCCTCCAAAAAAAATAAAACAATGTTGTTTATTCCTATGAGGCAAAACTTAAGCCGTTACTCTAGCTTTGAATATTACATGGTCTTTGAAAATTGATCTGATCCAGTGCTGTATTTTTATTATTTCACTTTGTGTGTAGTGAACTAATATAACACACAAGTTTCAATTTTTGAAACAATTTATTAAAATAAATAGACTTTCCCTCGATATTCACATTTTTGGTACATACCTGTAAATAGAGTTGAAGTAGAATTATTAGCCCCTAGTATATTTTTCCCCAATTTCTGAACACAAAAGAAAAACACACACAAAAATTTTTAACTCATTTCTAAACATAATAGTTTTAATAACTCATTTCTAATAACAAATTTCTTTTATCTTTGCCATGATGGCAGTACATAATATTTGACTAGATATTTTTCAAGATACTAGCATTCAGATTAAAGTGACATTTTATTAGTTAAATTAGTTAATTAAAGTGCAGTTGGTTAATTAGGTTAACTAGGCAAGTTAGGGTGATTAGGCAAGTCAATGTATAACGATTTTTTGTTCTGTAGACAAGGGGAAAAAATATTGCTTAAGAAGGCTAATAATACCTTAAATGGTTTTCAAAAATAAAAACTACTTTTATTGTATTAGATATAAAACAAATAACAGTTTCTCCTGAAGAAAAAAATATATGAAATACTGTGAATAATGCCTTGCTCTGTTAACCATCTGTAGGAAATATATAATAAAAATACACAAGAGGCCTAATAATTGTGACTTCAACTAAATATGATTTTTTTTTTTTTTTCATACATTGAAACAAGAATGTTTTGTGGAGGACTTTTAAAGCACATCTGTGTCACTGAAGATTCTCTGAAAGCTATTCATAACCTTGTTTTTTTTTCTCTCTCTCTCCTCCATTCTTTCTTTCTGATGCCTCCTTCACATTCTTGTCTAAAGATGCTGACTATTTTTCCAGGCGTCTTTGTTTAAACATTCAGGGATAAACATGGCAGCTCCCTACATTCACAAATAGCACTATAAACAGGTCTCAAAGTGTGGTCTGCTCTCACAGAATAGAGGCATTGTTATCATTTGAGCTGACACTCAGTTGAAGAAGATCTAAAAAAAAAAATCACCTTTTTTTAATATGTTAATCAAGTTCTTCACTTCAATCTGTAGGTTGTTTTAAGTGGGTTTTCATTAATGAGTACAATTAAACATTGCGATTAGTATTACTTGAGATTTATCATTTTAAAATTTTTTCTTATTCTTACTGTAGTTTTTAACTCATTAATAAAAATCAACTATTTTAGAAGGTGTTGGATATTCCTGGATTTTTAGTTGCCACATCTTACAATCATTCTGTGTCTTTCTTATTGACAGTGGAGTTTCTATGGAGCCACACCACAGAGAGCATGTGTGTGGGATACATGTCTGCTCAGGACAGTAAGGCCAGGGTAAGAATTTCATCCATTTATTCATTTAACATTAATCTGGTCAGTTAACATATTATTGTCTTAAATTAGCCATGTGATTTCAGGCATCATGTATGTCTAGCAACTATGCTGCGTCATGAATTGCATGTCACAATATACTCCCCTGCCCATTTTTTAGGTAAACCTTACCAAGTATGTTGTCAGACTACCTTTTATCTTTTTAGTCACATCAAATAAAGAAAGTGCTGGAAATTTCGCTTCATATTGATAGTATAGAATTATAGTACGCAGTTGCTGCAGATTTGTTGGCTCCAAATCTATATGTGAATCTTCATTCTACTACACCCCAGAAGTGCTCTATTAGATGGAGATCTGGTGACTGTAGAGGCTATTGGAATCTAGTAAACTAACTAACCAGACTGAGAGGATTTAAGCTTTGAGACGTTGTGTTGTCTTCCTGGAGTTGGCCATGCTGTAGTCATACAGTAAAGATGGGGTAGATGATTTGCTTAAAAAACAATATTTCTTAGGCTGGTTGAAAGTCTCTCATGTCTCTATCACTCATTAAGTTAAGTGATCTAAATGTAAAGGATTTGTATCTATATCATCAGTGTAAGGCATGTTTTCACCTGTCATCTGAATGTTGCTGCAGAAACTGAGACTCATCAGTAGGGTCAGACAGAATCTGCGGACATTTTTTGCTATTTCTGCGCAGAATTTTATAAAAAATCTGCAGATTTATGCGGAATGATTTTGTGAGTATTATAACTATAAATTTTGTATATGAAATAAAAAATAACACCCTTTTAACTTTTATTTAATGTTTACAATGAAAATCCAATTAGATCCACTTATTTGGCAAAAAAAATAAAATTCTTATTATGGAAAACGCTACGGTTACTAAAGTAACCCTTCGTTCCCCGAGGGGGGGAACGGAAATGCTATGTGGAAACTTCCACTATGGGGGATTTCGTCAGAATCCAATCATCTGAAAGAGTATAAAAACGGGCCAATGAAATGCCAATGAGTTGGCAGCGTCAGCGTGCACAGCTGGCGTCAATGACAATCAGTCATGCTATAAAGACGCAGCCAGTGCCATGCTCGACATCCTTTTCTAGCTGAAGAGACTTTCACGCTCAACAGCTAAGGGACAATCGTTGTGGCGAAGGAACATAGCATTTCCGTTCCCCCCCTCGGGGAACGAAGGGTTACTTTAGTAACCGTAGCGTTCCCCTTCGGATGGGGAACTCCAATGCTATGTGGAAACTTCCACTATGGGGAAATCTATGGAAAACGCCACAACGAAAGAACCTTACTGCGTCCCTGGCGAAGGGTGTGCCACGCAGTAGAGCGAGCGCACCTACAACGCCCCGAGACACAGTCTTCCAACGTGTCCCCTGGCCCTCACTTACCTGTTCAGAACAGTTATGTTTTTCGGGGAGTCGCAATAACCCAGTAAAATAGGTTTTGATACGACAGTACGTTGGGAAAGCGTTCAGTCCCGATAGGGAGGACGCTGCGGAGCTCACCTGTTACCCAGAAGGGAGACCTGGTGACAACCTATGGACTAGCCCAGAGATGGGGAGTCCTTGCATAAGGATGGTTAGCGGGGAGGGAAGACACGAGCCTGCCCTAGAAGGGGGGACTATACCGTGGCTGAGTGAACGTATGGGATCGCCAGCGGGGATCACACATAGCAGGCACCTATACCCAGAACGCGGGCTGACCAGCGGGCATGCCGACAACGTAACGGGCCAACACCTGACTCCTCCGCTGAGTCAGGTGCTGGGGGCCTCGGAGGAACTCTGCAGGGTTCGCCAAAGAAATGGGGAACTAAACTGACAAAGCTGAAAAAGCGCACGTATCTCCGGGTTAGGGAGAGTGGCGCAGCAAGCGTGTTTCGACACCTCAACCGAATCGTTTCCTCAATCACCAAGGGTTGCCTAATACCCTTGAGGAAACCGGCTCCACTCGCAGATTGTAAAATTGCAAATGTATTGGGTGTCACCCAACCCGTAGCTCTACAAATGTCTGTCAGAGAGGCGCCGCGTGCTAACGCACAGGAGGATGCGATGCTCCGTAGTGGAGTGCGCTCTCACCCCCGGGGGACACGGCTCACCCTGGCCCAAAGGCGAGGGAGATGGCATCCACTATCCAGTGGGCCAACCTCTGTTTAGATACGGCACTTCCCATCTGCCGACCACTGTAATGGACAAAGAGCTGGTCAGAGTATCTAAGGCTCTGAGTGTGGTCCCCATATATTCGCAAGCGCGAATCAGGACACAACAATGAAAGGGCTGGGTCTGCCTCCTCCGCGGGCAGCGCTTGCAGGCTCACTACCTGATTGTTAAACGGCGTGGTAGGAACCTTGGGCACGAATTCTAGGCACGAGTCACTGACCGAAAATGCCTCCAGGTACCTAACCCTCTTAACCGATGCCAACACGACCAGCAGAGCTGTCTTCAAGGACAGAAATCTCAAGGATACTGAGTCGAGTGGTTCGAAGGGATCCCCACGTAGGCTCGTAGCACTACCGCGAGATCTCAAGAGGGTATGAGAGGGGGGCGGGGAGGAAACATCCGCCTAGCACCTCTGAGGAACTGGATGATGAGGTTATGCCTCCCCACGGTGCCGCCATCCACGCATCATGATGAGCGGAGATGGCGGCCACGTAAACCCTCAGTGTGGAGCGCGACAGCCTTCGCTCCACCTGTCCTGAAGGAAAGAAAGCACAACACTGATCTGGCAAGATCGGGGGTCTTCTCGGCGAGAAGCGCACCACTCAGTGAATAGACTCCACTCCAGGGCGTAGGCATGCCTCGTAGAGGGTGCACTAGCCTGAGTGATGGTATTAACCACCGCCACCGGTAGGTTACCCAAGTCTTCCTCGTCGCGTCTTATGGACCCCACGTGGAGGTTCCACAGAACTAAGCGAGGGTGCCAGATGGTGCCCTGTCCCTGAGAGAGTAGGTCCTCTCTCAAAGGGACTCGCCAGGGGGGGCGTCGCGAGGAGGGAGAGTTCTGATATCCAGGTCCGGTTGGGCCAGGGGCGCAACTAGCAAGACCTGCCCCTCGTCCTCCCTGACCTTGCACAGAAACTGCGTGAGTAGGCTCACTGGGGGGAGTGCATACTTACGCATGACTCGGGGTGGAGTCGCCATTCTACCGGGGAAGGAGCTGCCGTGAGAGCCTGTTGGCCGCACGGTTGAGCCCATCCGGGGTGTGAATAGCAAGCAGCGACTTCAGCCGCGTATGACTTTAGAGGAGCAGACGGCGAGCGAGCTGAGACATGCAGCGGGAGCGTATACCCCCATCCGGATGGAACACGCTACCGCGGCCGTGCTGTCCATCCTGACCAGCACGTGTTGCTCCCTCAGCACCGGTAAAAAGCGGCGCAGAGCGAGAAACACTGCCAACAGCTCTAGGCAGTTGATATGCCAATGCAGCTGGGTTCCCCTCCACAGGTCCGCAGCAGCATGCCCGCTACACACGGCCCCCCACCCCATACTGGAGGCATCTGCCGAAACGACAGCCTGCCTGGACGCCTGACCTAGGGGCACACTGGCCCGTAGGAAGAAGGGGTCCTTTCCAGGGGGTGCGGGTGTGGTGACACAGCGCAGTGACAGTCACTCGGTGTGTGCCCACGTGCCATGCGCGTCTGGGGACCCGATCGTGAAGCCAATGCTGTAGTGGTCTCATATGGAGCAATCCGAGCGGCGTGGCCGCGGCTACGGATGCCATATGCCCCAGGAGCCTCTGAAATAATTTCAGGGGGACCACTTTTTTTTCCTGTCAAACTCTCTCAGACAGTTCAGCATTACCTCGGCGCGCTCTCGTGAGAGGCGCGCCTCCATAGTGATCGAGTCCAGCTCCAACCAGAGAAAGGAGATGCTCTGCACGGAGGCGAGCTTGCTCTTTTCTCGGTTGACCTGAAACCCCAACGGGCGGAGGTGCCGGAGCACCTTGTCTCTGTGCATAATCAATTGCTCCCGAGAGTGGGCTAAAAATCAACCAGTCATCGAAATAATTGAGCGTGCGGATGCCGGCGAGCCGAAGGGGCGCGAGGGCACCCTCCGCGAGCTTGGTGAAAACTTGCGGAGACAGAGGGAGCCCGAAGGGGAGGACCTTGTATTGCCACGCTCGACCTTCAAACGCAAACCGCAGAAACTGCCGGTGGCGTGGAAGTGTGGAGATATGAAAATACGCGTCCTTCAGATCTATTGCTGCAAACCAATCCTGAGGACGAACGCATCGCGTGATGCGCATCTGCGTAAGCATTTCGGAGCGCAGCCAGTGAAGGCAGCGGTTCAAAATGTGCAGATATAGGATTGGCCATAGCCCACCGCTTTTTTTTTTTTTTTTTTTTTTTTTTGGGGGGGCACGATGAAGTGCGGGCTGTAAAACCCGCGCTCCATCTCGGCTGGAGGGCCGGCTCGATTGCATCCTTCGCCAGGAGGACAGCAATCTCCTCTCGCAAGACAGGGGCGGACGCAGGACTGACCCTGGTCGCCCGTGAACCTGGGAGGCCGTTTAGCGAACTGAATCGCATAGCCGAGTCTGGTCGTATGGATGAGCCATTGCGATGGGCTGGCCCGCGCTAACCAGGCAGGCAGAGCCCCCGCAAATGGTCCCACCCGCACGATCGCTGACGTGCCAGCGGCGGGGCAGCGTGGAGTGAGTGGGCTCATCCGGGGAGCGCTGGGGTCCCACAGGAGAGCAGGAGAGGAGATGTTCTCGTCTCTCACTCAAACTCCAGGAGAGGGGCTGGGAGTGGAGAGAAAGGAGACCGTTCTCTCGTGCTCCATGAGCCATTGGCGAAATGCACCGATCCTGCGAGCTGGAAGGCATAGCGTCCCAGACTGGCAGTGTTCGGGCTGTCACATCCGGAGGAGGGGAAAAGTGCTCTTTCACTGAGGATTTTGATGGCGTTTTTTTTTTTTTTTTTTTACGCCTTTAAATAACGTGCCCCGCCCTCCAGCGGGGAAAGAGCAAATTCCCTCCTCCCCAGATGGCCCGCCTCAGGGACGCTTCGCGGTCCGTTTTACCGAACTTAGCGGCGCCCTGGGCGAGGGACGCTGGTTGCCTGCGCGATGCTCGGCGCAGCCGCGTGGCCGGAGGCGCAGGCGGGGCGGCGAAGCAAAGCTGCGGGCGGGCGTCCTCGGCGAAAAAGCAGCGGATGTGGATGGCTCGGCGGGGGGGAGCGGTCATACAATCCCGCCGATAGAGACCTCGCCCATCGCCTCCGACTGCTCTTTCACCGGCGTGAATTCCTGGGCGAATTCACTGCCAGTGTCGCCGAACAGGCCAGCCTGGGAAATGGGTGAGTTAAGAAAGCGAACTTTGTCAACGTCACGCACATCACCAGGTTTAGCCTGAGGTGGCATTCCTGGATCACGGATGTGATCATCGTCCTTCCCAGGGCACACACAGCCGACTTTTTTTTTTTTTTTTTTTTTTTGTAAGAGCATAGTCGGTTGCGGTGCGGAGCGCATGCTCAGTCCTGGGTCAGAACCATCCTCGCGCAGCCGGGCCAGCGCCTGCGCTTGGTAGCGCTGGTAGGTGGCCATAGCGTGCATGGTGAGGGGGAAGGCGCACGCAGCACACTGCGTGAGCCTACTGTGCCCAACCAGGAAGAAGGGGATGGGGAGGCTTAGAAGGTCTCGCCTTCATCCTCCACATCACACCCCTCTAATCGGTCCGGCCGCGGAGCTGGGGGATAAACCATCTCCAGAGCCACGGCCGAAGCAGCCTGGGGAAGCACAGCTGCAAAGTCTGCTTCTGGATTCGACGCCGCGCTCAAAGTCCCAGAGGGAGCGAGCGGGTTCGAATCCTCGTCAGACCTTGACAGCCCAACCTCCAAGGATGGTGAGGATGGAAGCGCACGCAGATCGGGCAGAAAAAAAGTGCCCTCAGGACAGCGTGAGTTTACTGTGCACTTCCGGGAAGAAGGGGACGGGAGGCTTTGAAGGTCTTGCCTCCTTATATCCTCCACATACACCCCTCTAGTCGGTCCGGCCGCGGGGCTGGGGGATAAACCATCACCAGACCCACGGCCGAAGCAGCCCGAGAAAGCACGGCCATCATGTCTGCTTTTTAGATGCTAACGCCGCGCTCTCCACCCCGGAGGGAGGGAGCGAGCGGGCTCGCATCCTCATCAGACAATGACAGCCCATCCTCCGATGCAGCGATGGACATCTGACCCCCGGTGTCATCAGGTGAGAGAGCGACCATCCAAGGACGGAGCGCTTCTCTTCACCTGAAGCTTGGATGGAGCGCGTGGAGGAGCGAGAGGTCCACGGCCCGGGGGCGGCGGATTTACTCTCACTGAAACCCTCAGATCTGCCCGAGTGCCAACCGCAGTGCGGGGGACAACTGGGGTGGGTGGCTCTTTTGCAAGAGCGAGCCGCGATCTTAACTGCGCAACAGACATGACATCAGTGATGGCATGCACTGCCCGCGAGCACCGCATTAACATGCTGGACCCCCAGACATGAAACGCTGTGCTCGTGCCCATCATCCGGGGATAGGAAACCACCGCATCCAGAAACGCACGGTCGGAGTGACGTCTTGAAAAAGACGCGCTGCACGACCGTGTTGCTCTTTTAGGAAAGCTTTTTTCCTATATACAAACCGCTCTTGGAGGACCGGACCCAAAGGACGCCAGGCAAGGGAGAAATACCCAGCTCGACCATCTGCCACTGCGTATACGCGCTCTGGACCGGGAGAAGCTGCTTCTCGATCTCTCTCTGTAGACACAGGTTGGAGATACCCTCAAAGACTCTCTCAGAAGCTTCGTGAAAGGCTCTGAAAGCGAAAGGAAGGATGTCGAGCATGGCACTGGCTGCGTCTTTATAGCATGACTGATTGTCATTGACGCCAGCTGTGCACGCTGACGCTGCCAACTCATTGGCATTTCATTGGCCCGTTTTTATACTCTTTCAGATGATTGGATTCTGACGAAATCCCCCATAGTGGAAGTTTCCACATAGCATTGGAGTTCCCCATCCGAAGGGGAACCTGGAAAAGTCATGGAATTGTGACATGGCATTTTCCAGGCTTGGAAAAGTTTTGGAAAAACAAAAAAACCCAAAGTTTTGGAAAAGTCATGGAAATTGCATTTAGTCATTTAGCAGACATTTTTGTCCAAAGCAACTTTAGCTGCGGTCACACTAGAGCTTGTGCTTGCAAAATTATGTCGTACGGTGCTGCAAAAAGGGATGTGGTTAAACAATATGATTAGACATTAATAAAAGTGAGCGATTGCTCCATATTTAAAATGTCTTATTTTAAATGATCTTCTATTGGTCTCACGCGATCACCTGATGTGATTTCGCAGGTAAGAATTCACCAAGCTTGAACTTTTGAATGCAGTGAAAACAACAGCAAAACTTGTCGCACATGCTTGTGTTTCTGATCTGCCGCATTCACATGCCTATGAATGGAAGTCTATGGAGCGAAAATGCAATATGATCACAGCTTTATAATAGAAATAGTTTTACCTACTATTACTAGTTTTTACAAACTATTAAGATTATCTAAAATTAGTTTGACAAATGTCTGTATATTGGAATGGAGGTTAGTTGTTTTTACTTTTCTTTTCTTGGCCAAAAACATGCGCTCACATTATTAGTGCTGCGTAAGCATCATCTATTTTACATACTGTAGATATAAAAATAAATTGAAACTATTGCGTGATTCATGAAATGCTGCAATAAATTTTAACGTTTCTTATGATTTACAATGTATATGTTGACAATACATGAAACATTAGGTCATGAAAATTTACTTAAGTCTTGGAATTTTTGTAGTAAAAATGTGTATGAACCCTGAAGTTAATATAACACCTCAAATCTTTTCACATAAATCCACAGATTTTGTACAAAAGTCTGCTCAGAAATGGCAAAAAAATATCCACAGATTAGTTGTGTCTGGCTCTGCTGATTAGATATTTATGTAAGTCATTTGATAAACAGGTAGTAGATTATTACTTAATCTACTATTTATATTTGGTGCAGATTTGAAAATCAAATATCTGTTGTTAAATTGCCATTTTAAGTTGCAATCCAGGCTAATATTGTTCATAATTATTGTTTAAGTATTACTAAACCAGTTGTCTTAGGTTTAAAATACGAATAAAAAGTCCAAATGCCCCCAGAAATACTTTTATGTAGTATTAGTATAAACGGCTCTTGAGTTTCTCGTTTTCAGCTGGCAGCAGATACTCATAAAATGAAGCTGTTGAAAGTGAACATCACTGCTGTATTGTGACTGCTCTCGCCTCTGATGACTCCAAGGAAAGCTTTTAGCAGAAAGACACCAACTCATTCCTGCACCATTCCAGAAACATTCCTCCCATTCCTGCATGCATTGTGCTCTGCATGTGTGTGTGTGTGTTTGACGAGATGAAAGCCCAGAGCTGATTGGCAGCTCAGTGAGATAGAACGCAGTCCAGAGCTCTCGGAGTGTGTGCCGGTTTTAACCGTTTCTTTTCACGCTTGTAGCTCAGAGCGCGTCTGGAAGTGTGCATTGACCCATTTTAGAATAGTCCTTTGTTGGGTTTGTGCTGTGAACAGGGGCTCTAGTCAGTTCTTGCAGGAGCCAGTGTACTCTTTATCCGGTCTATTGTCAGCACAGGTTGGCTGGAAGCGGAGGCTTTCTGTTGCTTTGAGCTCTTTGGCTTTCATGCCTGGCATTGATAAATTTCTTATGCTAAAAAGCCTCTTTACTTCTACAACTTCTTGTTTGGCTTGTATTTAACATATACACGGTTAGACAATATTGTCATTTCATTTAGTTTTTTTAAAATACAATATTTATATTAATTTAAATTAATTTTTTACATTTTTGTTTCATTTAATTAAACCCTTTGATGCACAAACTATTCTAATGCAAGAAAAGTGACCCAGTGTTTCTTTGCTGAATTTTTAAATCAGTGTAAAGGTTTTATTCGTATTTACAGCCAAAAGATTCATCACGTACACAAACCTTGCACACTGTTTGTCATAAAATTATCTGGAGCTCAAATTACAGCATTTAGTATTTTGCCTTACGCTTGTACAATGGGTCGGAACTGTCAAAACACCTCTCAAAGCACTTTTTGGATATAAAAAATTTAAAAAAAAATCGAACTCTGTTCAATATTTTAAAATTTCACTTATTTATTTTTTATGATTGGTGAAAGTTTCGGAGGCAGTGTGTCAATACGATTGACAAAATAGCCACATTTTCATTGTCGGGCCAGTGGCTTTTATCGGGCTGGTCCGTGCCAATAGCCCGAGAGCTTGTGCAGTGAGGTTGAAATCATTTCGTGTTTACACTGTCGGGCCAGTAGGGGAATTACCAACCGACATCACACATGACGTCACACGGGTTCAACCGCACATACCGTTTGCAAAATAAGACCAGTTGCAATAGCAAACATGTCATGTTGTGCGGTAGAATGCCAAAATCGAAAGTCCAAAAATAGAAAACGTAAATTTTACCGTACACCACACTGCTTTTAATGCCAACCGCAGACGTCTTTGGCTAACAGCCATCAGAAGAGCTGAATGGAGTGAGGACCTAATTAAAAATGCTGGACTCTGCAGTTCTCATTTCATATATGGTAAGTTTCATATATGGTACACATTACTCGTTTTTGATTGCAGCAATTATTTCAGCAAAAACAGTTAAATATGGTTCATCAAACTGCGGACACTGAAGTCTTAGAATGAAATGTAAAAATGTAAGTTCACATACCCTGCCGTACAGGTGCAGTTTGCTGTCAGATTGCAGTAGTTTTGCTTGTTGATGATTACCCAGGGCTTGTACAGTTATGTCTTTCTTCCTTGTCTTTGGCTTGGCAGAACCTTTTTAGCACTACAAAGTTTTGAATCTGGTAATCATGGAACATTATTTCTTGCACATGACCACACAGAACAATATTGTTGGCATCCAAAGACTTGCAGGCCTTTAACTTCTCTCTTAAAACACTTGGAGTTTTAATGAGATAGTTGTATATTTCGGGCTGGATGCTTGGCTATTTCACCTTCCCCCTGAGGGATGGTGCTATCACAAATGGACCTGTCAGACGAACGGCACTCACTTTAACGTTAATTTTGCTGAATAACTGTGCTTATCACTGGGTGACGAGCTGTTATAATACGCTGAAAGCATTATGTAAGTAATATATATGATATGTAATCAATATAACTTATCTGTAATACAACAACAAACTCTGAACTTCATCGAATGTCATTCCCTCGCTGTAAATGCTAGCGCTCCCGTATTTTTTTCTGCAACCTCGATGCACGCGTATCCTGAATGTTTACAAACCAGTAATTCGCCTATAGCTAGCAGTACGGCATGCAAACCCCGTTCCCAGAACATCCCCCGAATCATGTCACACAACCCGCCCAGTTCAGCAGGAATCAGATAAAGTACACCATTGCATCATCATTGCAAAATTATTCAAATGGAAACAACAGAAACAAACAAATTACAGGTTACTGTACAGAATTACATTATATGTCTATAGGCATAGGCCTATGTATTTTCATTCATTATATTCGTTTAATCGCCGACCAACTGTTGGCATCGTACATTGGTCTCGCCACAAATGGAAGGATGAACCAGCGCACCATCAAGAATATAAAACCACAGTAATTTTCCCGTAATAACTCGGGATAAAATGTAATTTAAACAGGGTTTTAGTAGACACCATCAAACATTCTGCACAAATGATTCAGAGATACCTAAAACATATACATTTTTCCCTAGGCTACAGTATATGACACTTAAAAGGTTATTCCCCTTTATTTAAGAGAATAATTTAGAATGTTGCACATTGTGAGCTCGAATTTATTTTTTAAAGTGCGAAAATTACGAAGGAAATTTTCTAATTCATTGTGCGGTAAGCTTAATCACTCTCAATCAATTCCATTATTATTAATAAAAAATTGTCTTTGATTTTTATAAATTTCGGACAAACTTGTCAAAAAATATCCATATAGGAACCTTTTGATATTCACAAATTTTTGCAAATAATTTTTTATTCAAACAGGAAAATGTAAAACATGGATTTGTGAAGACGACTGAATAAATGATAGATAAATATCTTGCAGAGATACAGAAAATAAGATGTGATTAACTTTTAACGCATGTTATACATCAAATGATTAAATTAATAGTTTTATTCCAAAATCTAAATGAAGATTCAGTGAAGGTAAACTTTGCACATGGTGAAATTATTGCAGTGTATACAGGATATTTGTGGTCATGAAACTGGTATACACACAGGACACAGATGAGCCTCTGTGTTTGGTGCACTGACAAACATGTTGTCCGATAGATGGCCTGGAATGCGGATTACATCTTTTTTTTTTCTGGGAGAGCAATGGGATGGCGAGATTTCAAACCTTCCAGCTCAATTCCCAAATCCACACGCATCAATGCTGTTTGAGAACAACTAGTCTTCTTGTGTCCTCTTCCTGCTCTGGTTGTTGACTAATCCGTGTCACTGCTCGCTTTTGCATTTTTCCATTAAGTGTCTTAAAAAGAGGGATGGCACGTTGTGGCGGAGGACAAAAATGTATGTGACAACCACAGCTAAAAATTTGGCCATTGTTATAAATGTGTTTTTACACCGCGACCCCACATTTTGGTTTTCAGCTCTTTAACACTTTATACATTTTTTTAACATGGCAATTAAGAAAACATTTTAATGGCATATTTTTGGTCTCTCAAACAAAGCAGTTTTGTGTTTATTTCCAACTGCTTAAATGTTTGGCCGAGTGTTGATGTTCATCTCAGTCAGTGAATCTCTGGTTTGCCACACCAAATTGAGTCTAATCTTCAGGTTGCGTTAAGACTTTGTAATTATTCCCAGCAGTGGTAATCCCAACCACATGTCAGCCGTTCCAGATAAAACACCACAGAGAAGATTAAAATGTGTTCGACTTCATTTAGAAGAATGAGTCCGATTTACACTTGATGACTGAAGGTGAATTACATGAATGTAAAGCACAAGGCATGTTGAACTCTATGTGCACTAAATCATCCATATCAAGAGATTTCCAGTCATGTTATTTTGTTTTATTATTTAAATAGCATTATTGTTATTAATTTAATAGATTTCAATTTTTTTTCTTTATTTTTAATTTAAAGTCAGCGTGAAAGGGAAGTTGATGTACTTCCAACTGAAATGGAATATTGAGTAGGGACTAGAGTTGTCTCGATACTGAAATTCGATACCAATCGGTACTAATATTTTAACAATGTCCATTTTCCGCTAACATTTGAGCGCTCAACAGAAATGACTGTGAAGGTCATCAGTTCACCAAACTCACTGCTGTTTAATGAGTGTAACAACAGATTCAGGTTTTAAAGCCACGAACATCAGTTGGTCTGGTTATAGATGACATACGAGTTGTATCGACTGATTTTCACGGCTTAAAAATGCTCCAGTGTCCCTGCAGCTGTGGTTACACTCAGTAAACAGCAGTGAGTTTGGTGAACTGATGACCTTCATGGCCAATCACAGTAGTTTCTGTTGAGCACATGAACAAAATGGCGAATCAACGGTGTTTAGGAACATGCACAAATGTTAGTGGGAAATGGACGTTTGATTGGTATCGAATTCCAGTATCGTGACAACTCTAGTAGGGACAGGGCTTTCTTTTTGTGATTGATTAGAATTATTATGTTTTGAACTGTTTGTGCTGGTCTAGATATTTCTCAACATTATTTTCTATATTTTGTGTATTTTAAGAGAAAGAAAGAAAGAAAGAAAGAAAGAAAGAAAGAAAGAAAGCTGAGGAAGACTAACAGACTTCTGTTATATGAGGGATCTGAGCCAGTTTAGCCACATTAGCAGCTCACAGTCACAAACAGACCTAGAAACATAGAGGAGAGTTTGCATTTACTTATAGTTCATCCAAAAAGTATTTACACACCCTCAAGCTGTCCTTGATAAAGATGACTTTTATAACCAATAATACATTTAAAGACGATTTTTTGTTTAAACTGTGGTGTTTGGTGATTCGTACAAGTCAATGGTCAAACGACTTATTAAAAACAATTTGTTTCTGTTTTAAATTTCATATTTACCAGTTTGTATATGTAATCACACATGTCTTGACTTGATGTAAATGCAGTATATTAACAATCCTGAATAATATGAACCTTGGATGTTTGGACATGCTTTAGTTAGTTTTGTTGATTTAGTGGTTGATTTAGTTGACTATTTCATCCAATTCTCTAAAAAGATTCAGACCAAAAGATTCATTTGTTCACAAACTGGACATCACTCGGCACCAGCCTGAGGCTGAGCTCAGATGCAGAAGTTGTCTTCAGTGTTTGGATTATGTAATTACACAATGTAATGGGCTTGTATAAAAGAAGGTTTTTAATCTCTCTATGGCAACAACATTGGAAGCAAGAAAAAAAAAAAAGCTCCCCTTATCTTTTGTAAAAAGAATTTCATTTTTCAGCTGATTGTTTGAATGTGTTTATTGTTGCATGGGTGTGTTAGCAATTAGCAGAAACATGTTAGAACTTAATGTTCTACGTCTGTTCCTTATCTACATTTTAAGCAAAGACTTTTTAATACATTTGAGCTCTGTTTTTTTATAAACACAACTGACAACAGTCCTCTTATGCTGCATCATGATTATTTATATTATTGGGGTCATTTATTTATTCATTCATTTATTCATTTTCTATTTGGCTTAGTCCCTTTATTAATCTGGGGTCACCACAGCGGAATGAACCGCCAACCCATCCAGCATATGTTTTACACAGCGGATGCCCTTCCAGCCGCAACCCATCACTGGGAAACATCCATACACACTCATTCACACATACACTATAAACAATTAAGCTTTACCCAATTCACCTATACCACATGTCTTTGAACGTGTGGGGGAAACCAGAGCACCCGGAGGAAACCCACGCAAACATGGGGAGAACATGCAAACTCCACACAGAAATGCTAACTGGCCCAGCCGGGGCTCAAACCAGTGACCTTCTTGCTGTGAGGTGATTGTGCTACCCACTGCGCCATCGTGCTGTCCATCATTTATTTATTTACTTTTATTTTTATTTAGTTTTTTTTTTTTACAGTACAGAACAATAATTTAACAGATAAAAACATGCATGACATGCAAAACATACATCATTACTTACATACACATATCAATATGCACATACATAATTACCTATGTATACGCCACATAAACTTGCATGTAAAAAAAAAGAAAAGCCAAATGCATAAGGTTGCTATATTTCTTCCAACTACCATTCACTTATGTTGGTCATTTATTTTAATTCACGTTCATTTATTTATATTTTTAGGATATACATATTTTTTATCAATTATTTAATTCGATTAATTCATCCAAAATTTGCTAAATTCTATGACATACTAAGTCATACATCTGTGTTGATTCTGGTTCAACTTTTCAAAAACACAACAGAACGTCACATCTTATTTATATCATTAATGAATATGCTGAAAAATCCTATAGAAAATCATCATAACCCTTTGAAATAATTACTTTGTCATATAGCCTGATATAAAAACCACATTCCAAATAACTTTTCCAGCCTTTGAAATGTTTGTGTAGCCTTCTCTAAGGGTGTAATGTGAGTAAAGGTGTAGATTTTCACATGGTTTAAAGATTTTTTTAGAGGCAATCACTATATAATTCTCCACCCAAATCTGTAATTTATATATTTTTTTGAAAGACTTATCACCTTTAGATATATTTGTATCTTTTAACAGAGTCCATATTACATGTTTTCGGTTTCTATTGTCTTAGTTTGTTTTTAATCTTGAGGATATGTCTTCTAGCTAGTGTCCAGCTTGTGCTGAGAGGTCACACAGAGCGTGGGAGCGAGATATGGATCACTATGATAGCATTACTGACGATGCCTTGAAAGGGGTCATGTTTTTCCACTGACTGCTGCCATATGCATGCCCTCCCACAACAAGCTAGTGTTTGGCGACAGGTGGCCTAGAGTTCTCTGAGATGATACCACTCCCATTCCCATGAGATGATAGTCACTTCCATTCTGTCTGCTTCATTCCGGCTCCCTGAGGGCCGCTTATCCAAGCCTGTCAAAGAGCACGACCAGGGTGTGTGGCCAAAGCGAGCGGCATTTGCTTTGATTGAAATGACGACACCTCTGTCTCAGCATTCAACAGCTGTGTGTTTCTCTCTCTCTTTGCCAGACGCACATATCCAGACTTCCTCCTGGAGCAGTGGCCGGACAGTCTCTGGCGATCGAAGGTGGAGTGTGTCGACTCGGGACCCCAAGTGACTGAATCGGCCTGAAATCATCCTCTATTTCTGCAGCAATATGTCAGCGTCGAGATCTTCACTTCGCAAGAGCTTGGCGTTGTGTCATTTGTAGGACACAATCATAAAGGGACAAAAAGGTTGCAATATGTCTTTTCTTCCATCTTTTTTCTTTCTTGCACAGATATAAACGGTTATTTCCGATATGTTATTTATTCAATTCTTTTATACAACCTACCATACTATTTTGGCGCTGCGTTCACGGGCACAGCGTATACAGTGTCATCTGTTTTACTGTCACTTGAGACAGGGTTAGCAGGGTAATTTGCTTAAAGCGTCTGCTATGAAAAGAGGACATGCCAAGTGCACTTCAGGACTAGTGCGCTGCTCTGGTTTTAGTGGGCTTCCAAGAAACTCAGCTTCTAGTATGTGCTGGATAAGACTTGATGCTCCATTTTAGTGTTGTCATGATACTAGAATTCGGTACCAGTCGATACTGAAATTTTAAAAACGTCCAATTCCCGCGAACATTTGAGCGCTGTGGAGCTTGTTCTTAAACAGCAATGATTTGCCATTGTGTTCACGTGCTCAACAGAAATGACTGTGATTGGCTGTGAAAGTCATCAGTTCACCGAACTCACTGCTGTTTACTAAGTGTAACAACAGAGGGACACTGGAGCATTTTAAAGCTGCAATTCATCAGCGGATCGCTCGTATGTCAGCTTATAGACAAACCAGCTGATTGACATAACTTTGAAACGCTCCAGTGTCCCTGTATCTGTTGTTACGCTCAGTAAACAGCAGTGAGCTGTGAACCGATGACCTTCACGGCCAATAACGGTCATTTCTGTTGAGCACATGAACACAATTGCAAATCAGCTGTGTTTAAGAACAAGCTCAACAGTGCTCAAATGTTAGCGGGAAATGGACGGTTTTAAAATTTCAGTACCGATTGGTATCAAATTCCAGTATCGTGACAACCCTACTCCATTTCTATTCCTCCTTGAAACAATATGCACCGTCCTTGTCATTGTAAATAAGCTATGGGTTGTTAAAACAGGGTGGTCATTGATGTAGCTTTTAGTTTAGGTTTTTGTTTTGTTTTTTGGCTCACTTGACGTTTAATATTACTTTTATATATAGCCGAGATGCTCGTTTTGTGCAGAAGTTCAGTTTAGTAATTCATAATAAAGTCTGAGTGGAGTTATTTGACATGTGTGCTTGATGTGAGTCGCAAATGCGTACATGCCATGGGGAAAATGGGATATAATCCTTTTTAAAATGGAAAAGAAAATAAAAACTTTACATTTGACCTTTTTAAAGCTATGTATACCAGTTTGGTTAAATTAATAGTTCATCCAAAAATACATTCATTTACTCACGATCATGTTATTCCAAACTGTGGAACACAAAAGGTTATGTTTAAGTGCATCCTGGGGTCCGTTCTTTATACCTCGCTTAAATGATCTAAGATGATGTTCTTCAAGCAAGTTCGCAAATCAGATTAAAATGTCTGGATGAACTGATTTGAGATCGTTGCGTGTTTTATGAAGGACAGATTTATCGATCCTCGAAATCATGATCAGCAATGCAATGATTGGCTGTTGGCACAGCAGCGTTATAACATCATCTGATTAATATTCAATTCTCCATGTGAGCAAAATTACATAAAATTTGTAGTAAACGGTTTGTTAAATATGATGCGCAATAACTTTCCACCTTTGTTTACACTTTCATGTGTCAGGAGTATTTAGCAATTTATTTAGTCTTACATTTAGTAGCCTAGGCCTATTCAAGTTTCTAAATCTGCATAAGGAATAACACTGTATAAATAAATTTTGCATCAAAAAGCATTGATATCGATTAAAGGTGTCTGCAACTTTTGTGAAGCATCAAATCATCGTCATATTAGCTGTCAAAACATGCATGACTGCATAAATTATTATTCCTTTAAAAAACAGTTGAATATTGTGCATGTCTATTATCATACACAAGTTGTACTAAAGTTGGTACCTTAAAATATTACAAATTTTTATCTAAAATGTCCATATTATTCTCTTTGAACACTTTGGGGAGAACCGAACAGTTGGTACTTTTATTTCAGAGTGCAGATTGCAAAAGTTTTATTTATAGAACTTTTAAAACTATTTTACTGTTTTCCAAAGTGTGTTTGTAAGAAAATATCAGAATTCGGTACATACTATCAGTATTACTTTTGCTTGAATGACCAGATCTAATCCTGTTCATTAGCCTGAAATTAGCCTGCTCCCGAGCAGGTTTGAGCTACCAGAACTGTTGCTATGACAACAAATCTCAGATGAGTTTTGAAGAACAAAACGATCCTGGATCTTGTCAAATCGTCAATAACCAAATCCAGCTAATTGAGTAATCCATGTACGAAGAACAGATCACAGGTCACCATTTTCTATATAGTAAACCAAAAAATAATAAAGGATCAAAGTATCATAAAATGGTCCACACAATGAGTGTTCAGATGTTTTATGGACTCATACACGAGTCCTAATACTTTGGGGGTTTTATTTCCTTTTTTATAGCTTCTCCATGTACAGAGCCCAGCAGTTAAGTTTCGGAAGTAAAAACTGTTCATTTTCTCCAACTGTGAAATAGATTTTTAGGACAGACCTATTCAAAACGAATTCAAACAGTTGTTTCAGCAGTTTCTTATGTAAATTCAAAGGGTTTTCTGTCCAAAAACACTGACATTTTTCATTTATACCGATGCATTTGGATATGGATGGCTTTAAAAATATTAGTAGGCGGAATTTACATAAGAAATGTATTACAGTTGGAATAGAATAACTTTTGGATAGATTATTAATTACAAAATTAATTACAGCAACCTGGACCACACAGAATCTAAAAGGTACAAATTTCAAATTTAAGTTTACCAAAAAAAAACAACGGCGCCTATTTTTGGAGGGGTTTATTATGACACAGACAACATATACACTTCTTTTAAACACTTTCAACAGTGTTTTATGAAAATTCTAAGGGTTTTCCTTTAAATAATACCAAACTTTTGCATTTACACCTCTGCATGTGGGCTTTGGAGGCTTTTAAATTTGGGTAGGCAAAATCCAGGCGGAAACCCCAAAATGTCTCTTGACTTTATGAGGTTAATAGTGGAGTTTGTGTAAAAAATCTGCATTTTTTTGTGGACAGAAAGTTCCACTAAAGAACACCAAAAAGCTCTAATATACCAACCACTCCTATTGAGCACTGCCAATGAAGACATGGTTGAGTTGGAAATTGGTTGTATATAAAACTGAAGTCTTTTGTTTCATATAAATACAACCAGTAGATTTAAATGTATCAATTTATATTTCCCAGTAGTAGTATTTTTCTTTTATTTAAGTCTTTAAGTACAGAGTCTTGCATGCTTTGTCCAATTTTCATACGTTTTTGCTTCAAATCAAAGTCTGTAATGTTATGATCCACTTTTTAGCCATTTAAACGCTTTAAGATTTTTTCCCCCAAAATATATATGGCAAGATATATATGGGAAAAATACTTTTGGAACCAGCACCAATAAAAAAAATAGGTGAACACTAATGCATTTCATAAAAACGTATAAAAAGCTTTTGCAAATTGGAATAACAAGAGAGTGAGTAAATGAGGGTTGTTTCGTTTTTAGATGAACTGTTCCTTTTAAATAGTGGGACTTTTCTCAGATCTAATGATATGCACTGTTGAAAACGAGTCAGTCCGTGGTCGTTACACTTTCACCACAAAGTCGATGGCAGTAGGCTCAGAGAAAGATCTTGTGATGAGACTAGATGCACACGCACTTTTGCCAAGCGTCTTACTAAGTAAGTGCACTACTTTTACTAACTGCACTGTTTGTGGGTGTACTAATAACATGGCGCATGTTACTCAATCAATGTATGCATTTCTTTTGCGTACTGTGAGTTCACTTGAAAAAAATAAAAAAGCTACATAGTGCACTTGGTTGAGCTCTATTAACAGCTGAACCGTTTTGTGTGTTTTCTAATGCCAAGTGTAGTGCTCAGGAGATGAGACCCCCCCAAAAAACAAGCTTAAAAAAGACTGTTAGTCCATCTTTGAAAATGCAAAGTATATTTTAGGTCTGTATTTTATAATGGCAGAAAAATGAGAGGATGTCTAAAATGTATTTATTTAGTACACTGAATCCTATACTTTGAAGATTATTACATTGATGAGGGTTTCTGGCAGGGCGGTTATTTCAAGTTCTGCAGTCTATCGTTTCTTGTGTTAAAACTCTTGCAGTATACAATGTAAGGTAGATGCGCTTATTTTAGTTTTACTTTGCATTTATGATGAAATGTCTGTGAACGTTTCAAACAGCAGATCGTACTAACCTATTGCTATTGTAATGCTCAATAAAGCTGAGGTATGGTGTGCATTTGTTTGTGTTGATTCATTCATTCATATATTGTCTATTTGGGTTTCACACAAAGAAATGAATAGTAGCCTAGATCATTTTCTCATGAATGAGGGCTTCAGGTTTGGAATGCCTGAAAGGCCTTAACCCTTTAACTGCCTGCTCTACCAAATGGTTGACCATATTTTTACTGTTTTAAATAATGACTGTTGGGAATGTGAAATATTTTATGGCATACTTCAATAAATAAACAGGATTTTTGTGTTAAAAAATGCATTGAGTTTGTTAACTAGCGACATTTGGAGTTAAGAAATCCAATCCAATTTTTTTTTCTTGGTGGGGCAGTTAAAGCAGAGATGCCCAAACTAGGGCCCGTGGGTGAAAGTTAGGCCTTTGTACCCACCAGAGGGAGAATGATTGGAAAGAGTTGGGGAATGCTTTTAACAGAGATTCTCATTTCTAATTTAATGTAAACTTGTGTTTGTTTGTTTGTTTGTTTGTTTTAATGTTGAGCTACAGAAAAAGCAAACTGAAATTAAATGTTTTACTTAAATATTGTAAATGATTCAGATTTTTTTTAAAAGTACATAGTGTAACTTAACGAATAGGGGACAAAGCACAAGACATCAGCGTGCAAAGGCAGGCTCAGCATGACTTGTGTATTCGGCATTGAATTTCGTTGTTTTATAAATGGATTTTTTTCAAGATTTTATCATAATAAATAAATTTGTTAAAATAATATACATTTTCAAAAAATTTGAATGCATTAGTAAATACGGTTAAAGTAATTTATTTATTTTTAAATATTATGAAATATGGGAGTCATGGTGGTGCAGTGGGTAGCACGATCGCCTCACAGAAAGAGGGTCGCTGGTTTGAGCGCCAGCTGGGTCAGTTGGCATTTCAGTGTGGAGTTTGCATGTTCTCCCCATGTTTGCGTGGGTTTCCTCCGGGTGCTCCGATTTCCCCCACAGTCCAAAGACATGCGCTATAGGTGAATTGAAGTGTTGGGTTGCGACTGGAAGGGTATCCGCTGCGTAAAACATATGCTGGATAAGTTGGTGGTTCATTCTGATGTGGCGACCCCTGATTAATGAAGGGACTTGGCCGAAAAGAAAATTAATAAATAAATTATGAACTTCATGAGGAAATTACCAATAGCAACTTTAGTGTATATTGCTATATTTACCTTATACCTATCAAGTTTGCATTTTGGCCCTTCATAAGAAAAAGTTTGCCGTAAGTGGAAAATGTTGAGCTTGCATGTCCAACCTTTTCTTGCAAATTGAATAAATAACACAAACTTCAGATAAACACCTTGAATGCCGATATTTGGATGAAATGCCAGTTTGTGGTCAAATAATTGTATTGGCTCATTGTGACTTCTGAGGGGAGTTTAAATTGGCTGAGAAAAACACATAAATTCCTTTGTGTAGATAACTCAAGATAAATCAACTTCTAGAATCTGACTAGTTTTTGCCTTGGTATGTCCCAAATCGAAGTATGTTGAAGAGAGTATGCCAAAGGTTACCGGATGGTTTACTGTTTCCGGTAGAAAATGCATGTGTTGAACCGTCCATACTCTAACCGCTGATATTGCCCACAGTACATTGATTGTTGGACGTCTACTCGAGGCCAGCCAGAAGTGCAATATGCACATCAATTACAATAGAATTTTATGACACATATTTAACAATAATTCATATTTTTACAATACTGTGACGGTTGGGGCGGGGGAGGCGTTAATACAATTTATTGAGTAATTTAATAGATAGCATAAATAATACTCGGTACAACTACTGTTTTTTTGTTACTGTGATGGTTTGTGTTGGGGTGAGAGTAGACGTTAATAAAATACAATAACTGGGAAATGTAATAAATAATATATTTATATATAAATAATTCTCGCAAACTTCCGGCCGCATCCAACATCTAGCAACAACTGTGAAAAGTGTAAATAAACTACAAACATGATGAAAGCATGAGACCAACCGTCAAGTACAGAGGCTTTGGTAAAGATGTTTGTATGACTGTTAATTAATATCTAGCCAACTGAATATTTAAATCACGTTTTCTGTCTTTTGTTTCATCTGCAACAACAATACTGAACTTATATGAAACATGCTTGGACATTAACATCTGAATGCATAATTATCCTGGGGAGATTGCTCTGCATGATAGACTCGTGAATGGGAGATTATCCTGCTGCTGCTTCTCCAATAAGGTAGGTAATTAAATATGACAGAAATGTGGATGATGTGTGGATGATTGACAGGGCTCATAATAACTAAGCAACACAATGATCTGTTAAGGAGGAAGTAGTATGTCCCAAAGCATTCTCTTCTGTTACACACTCAAAAGTATATATTTTTCCTTCACAAAAAAATTATACTTTTAGGGCGTAGTATTGACCTTATTCTTCAATGCGGAAGTGCGCTCGTTTTTGCGATTGTTTTAGAACTTCCGATTCAGCTGCCAATGGGAGAAATGACTATGAATAATAAACGGCAGAAAACGGTTAAACTACTTACTCTACAAACAAGTATTTGCATGACAATACAGACAAAATAGAATAATATAATTAGAAAAAATATCAATTTGCAACACCAGGCAGCAAAACGAGCTGTTTTAACGTCTAAAAATGAATGGAAGTGAATGAGACCGGAAGTCTCGTGCCAAAATGATTCAAATGGCTGCGCCCTCTCGTACGCGGAGAATAAGGTGAATACAGAGCAGACGAGTTTGTGCAGGCTTTAAACGTTTAGAAATTAAACTAAAATGTTTTTACTTTTATTGTTAATTCCTAATATGAAATTTAATCGTTCGCTAGGCAAGCAATTTTGGAGAATTTGATGTTTCCCCCGTTCAAACAGAACGGCCGACTATACGACGAGAGGCGTTTCAAAGATGGCCGCCGAGTGAAATGACTTCAAAACTTGCATAGCTATCTACATCTGGTTAACCCTCTTCATGCCAATCCGTACTTCCAGTTTTAATTTGAAATGCTTTCAGAAGCTCAGCAACACAGGTAAGAGACTGTTGGGATTTTCAAGTTCACCAAAAAGTAAACTAAAAAGACCAAACTTTTGCATTCACGTTGCACTGTTACACTGTAATTTGTGGATGCTGAATTATTTGAACGCTTCCTATGTTAAAATGAATTGTTTAATTTCTGGAGGTCTATTGTTCTCAGTGTTTTGTTTAGTCTTTATATCTCATGAGCTTTTGTAGAGTTCCAGACTGCTCTATTTGTAGCATCGTATTTGTTTTTGAGGCTCTAACAGACAGCACGAGTTCTATCCCTGTCCTCCCCCTGCTTTTCCTACTCCCCACATCTTATAATCTTAACTGTGGGCTGCCAAAGATTTATAGTCTAGAAATAAATTACACACTCGACAATAACCCAGAGGTGAAAATAGAAGCTCTCCAGAGAATGAAAGAACTCCCAAATGCTTTTGTTTGATGTCAGATTTACAGATTGATGGCATTTTGTAGTTCGAGTTAATTGTGCTTTGCTTTAATATCCATAAGTTACAATAAGGGACAATCATGTGGTTATCCCATGTCCTATAGGGAGTCTGGGTTTATACTTGTCCCATTGTGTATGTGGTCAGTGTCATTGATTTTTGTTGTTTGTTATGCCTGTAAGAGTGATGGATTTTTGCTTCACCATGTATTTCACTGTATGTTGACACTTGCTGAGTTGCTATTTCACAAATACAGTAATTGCATTTGTACTTTGGGGAGTGGTTGGTATAATGTTCACTTTTTTTTTTTTACATAGGTGTAGTTCATAAAATAAATCAGTTTCAGCTATAGTTTAAATTAGAGCTGCACAATATATCGTTTCAGCATCGATATCGCAATGTGATCATTTACAATAGTCACATCGCAGGTCATGCAATGTTGAGTTTGTATTATTATTTATCATTTGCATGTGTTTTTGATGCCTGTGATTGTATAATGATTTTAACATTCAGCTATAAGAAATTGTACCTTTTGTGACCTAACTAGGATCAATTTTATTGAATTGTTTTTATTTTAATCTTTCAGTTACTGTACTTGAATATCGTTAGACTCGGGAAATAATAAAACACTTTATTTTAATGGTATCCTTTTCTTGATTGTACATGTAGATGAGTTTCCAGTTTGTAAACATTCAGGATGTGCGCGATTGCAGAAAAAAACCCGGGAGTGTTACCATTTACAGCGAGGGAGTGACAGCCGATGTGGTAGTTTGTTGTTGTATTAGAGATAAGTTATATTGAATACATATCGTATATATTATTTACATGATGCTTTCAGTGTATTATGACAGCTTGTCACCCAGTGATAAGCACAGTTATTTGGCAAAATTAATGTTAAAGTGAGCGGCGTTCGTCTGATTTCGTCAGACGATTTTCGTCTGGTCCATTTACGATAGAACCCTCCCAAGCACGTCCAGCCCGAAATATACAACAATCTCATTGAAACTCCAAGTGATTTTACAAGAGGGAAGTTAAAGGCCTACAAATCTTTGGATGCCTACAATTTATTCTATACAATTCTATAGATTATGCATGAAAATACTCATAACACATGCAAATACAGAAATGCACTGAAAGTAGTAAAGACCACAATGAAAACGTGTCGGGAAAGCCCAAAAGGTTTATAGATTGTTTATTAGATTTGATGGAGATGCAACATTAATTGATCAATCTCTGCCTAAACATGTGCATGATAACACTCACAACACATGCAAATACAGAATCGCACAGACAACAACGAAAATGTTTCGGGGGACCCCCATAATTTTATAGATTGTTTATTAGAATTTATGGAGAGGCACTCCCACCGCAGAATCATACCAATCGATCTAACATTATACATAATTTCCAAAATAGAGATATGAAGTCATATGGTGAAATTGTATTCATGTCGCAATATATATCGCAAAATAATTTTTTTTTTATAATGTTAGAATTTTCCAATATTGTGCAGCCAAACCTCCCAATACGGAAGTAACAGAAACTGCAATTCATCAAAATTCCACTAGTCCTGACTCCATAATAGAGCAAATTGCAATTGAGCCCACTGTTAGAATGGGCAACTTTACAGCAGAAAAAAAGGTGTTTACAGCCTGGTACAAAGAACGATTTTGGTTCATATAGCTATTATTACCCTCCATGACAACTGTGAGGGGGGTGATTTTTTTTTTTTTTATAACTCATCCATTTCCTTTATATTAGGTTATATTAAGTCCGCATAATTAAGGGCGTGGCCACTTGAGTGACAGCTAGGTCTCGCTGGTCGCCGTCACTTCACCTCCGGCAGATTTGAATCCGGCAGATTAGCCACTGATCTTGGCATTTTCATCGTATTTTTGTTTTGTTTTATGTGGCTTTACACGGTCAGCTGCCTTTTGGACTTATTTCTTACAATTATCAGATGATATGGGATGCTGTGTGCACTTAATTGTGCTCACAAACCATTCACGTGGCCTCCGTTTCCCATGTGAGTAAAGTTATATACTTGGATACCATCTCTATAAATGTATTTGTTTTATTTAAGATCATTTATCATTTATGATGTTCTTTAGAGCTGTAATGCCCTCCAGAATCTGACAGATTGATTAGCTGTGGGCTCTAGAACAGTCATCTGAGGCGTTATCAAACAGTGTTATGCTGGAGTTCATCAATAGCCTTGCATTTACTAACACACCCTATATCTGAAGTGTTTGGAAGTAATTCGCGTTTTCCTCCTGTAGAAAAACGTCATAAGAACAATGCTTAGTGGCTCACTGTATTACTACAGTGTTTTTAAAAGTCTAAACACTTTATTGATATAGTGTACAGCCAAGCACATGTGGTCAGAACACAAACGAGTCGCAGTTAATAAAGTATCAAGCGTTTCTCCCAAAGTAAAGTCTGTCCTCCAGGTCTAAGCAAAGTGCCAGCAGGAGTCTGTAGCTCCGCCCACTCTCCGCCTCTTTGCCCTTGTTTGGTATCCCACCGTGATTGCGATGATGCGCGAACAAAATGGCGATGGTTGGCCGCGCCTACTTGTAGCTTCTTTTGCGCTCTTCAGAAACCTATGGGTGACGTCACGGATACTCCGTCCATATATTTTAGTCAATGGTGCAGCCCTAGTTTAAATCACGTTTTATCACCCAAAAACTCTTAAAATAAAGTCCTCCACCTGTTTTCTAGAAAAAAGAAGGGAAAAGAAAATGCCTTTGGTTAATGTCAGATTGCAGAATGATGGTGTTTTGTAGCTGGAAGGTTCGAGGTAATTGTGCTTTGCTTTAATATCCATAAGTTACAATAAGGGACAATCATGTAGCTATCCCATATGTTTGTTCTTAAATTTGTCCGTCTGTGGATTTATACATGTCTTATTGTGTATGTGGTCAGTGTCATATTGATTTTCGTTGTTTGTTATGCCTGTAAGAGTGAAGGATTTTTACTTCACCATGTTTTTTTCACTGTATGTTGACATGTACTTGCTCAATTGCTATTTCACAAATACAGTAATTGCATTTGTTCTTTGGCGAGTGATTTGTATAATGTTTACATTTTATTTTGTTTTGTATATTATTGTAAGTTTAATTCATAAGATAAATCAGTTTTAGCTCAATAAAACTGCATGTTTTGTCACCAAAGCACTCTTAAAATAAAGTCACTGCATAGACCCACACACATATTACAAAATACCATGTGTAGCTCACCTTGAACACTTAACGCAAGTATATTCCCTGTGTCACTTTCCATTTCAATCCAGTTGGCTGACACTTTTATGCTGTGCACGCCGTAATGTTATTTGTGAGGTTGTGGGGTTGCTGAGGGCCCCTTCAGCTTTGAAAAGAGATACTTGGTCTTTAAGAGGTGGCAGGGCACAGGAGCGAGTGCCCCCAACATTCAAGGTGTATCCAATGCCTCGTGCTCAGCGAGACCTAAAACGCAAAACAGACGGCAATGCGAATGGAGATCAAAGACTGCGACCGTGGCCTGCTGTCCACACATGCTGAGCTCTCCTGTCAGACTGAATCGCTGCCATGTGGCTGCATGGTGTCTTTCTGCGCACACCAACTTGCGTAACAGGTAGCTACTGCTTACGCTCACCAAAATCTCTTTATTTAGGCTTCTGGACTGGATTGGATTCTCAGTTTGATGCAATTTTTAAACAAATGTTTACCCTAACATTAAACTTTGCTGTTCATTTGTTCACACTGATGCTATCCAAGATCTTGGTGATATTTCTTTCAACAGAGAGTTAAAGATTTGCAGTTAAAAGTGTTAATTGTTTAATTAAATTAACTGTTAATGTCTCATTTCTAGCAAGTACCCTTCAGAACCCTACCCAACTAAAAAAGCAATCCATACTCTACCATTTGTTTTTTCTCTGTAAACAGTAGTCCAGTATCTAAAAGGTGGAGCTTGGCTCGTTGCAGAGCATCGGTTGCTTGAATTGGACATACTACAAGGCATGGGCCGGTATAAGATTCTCACAGTATGATAACCTTGGATAAAAATATCCTGGTATCACGGTATTGTGATTACTGTTCTAAAATATATTCTTTTTAAATGTCAAAAAACAAAAACTTTTTTCCCCTTTGAACACAATATATTTTATTTTTTGAAAGATTTATAATATTTTGAGACCGTAAACATGGCAGGCTAAATAATTCAAGTGAATCATTGACTTCTGCTGTCTTCATTAGTTACAAAAACACAGATTTTTTTACAATAAAACATCTTTGGATTTTTTTTTGTCCAAAAAAAAATTGTGCATATACCTTAGGAACGGTATTACAGGAAAATTTTGGCGGTTCTAAAACCTTGACTTTCCCAGACGACGGTATACCTTGAAAACGGTGATTGTCCCATGCCTAACTACAAAATGACATTGATTGCTATTTTCTGGCATAAACCACACCTATCAGGTGACCTCCATTACTGCTTTCTGACATACAACATGCTTTTCAAGTATGGATTCTGTTGGCATTGGAAATGCAAGCCGGATCAAGGTTTACCATTCTGTATCGTACAAAACTGCACTGTATTCTCTCGGCGGAAACAAGGACTTAATTTCAACAGCTACTAGGGCTTTGACTGTCATAAAAGAATATAGGGATTTTTTTTCCCTGCGTCTCCTGGCAATACATTTATGGAAGACCAGGAGTACCGATTAGAAATAAAATGAAGAATTAAATTATCAATTGAATAATTTAAGCATTAAAATGTGTATAAATAAATCACAATTTAAACGGACGATTAATGGACAAAAAAAATATGTAATTAAATGTTTAATTAAAGTGTGCTTTTAAATGTTACTTATTAAAGCAATAAAGCAATGCATTTAAAATAACTTTTAAATGTATAAATACATTTACAATTTTATAAATGTTTCTTTAATTCATGTTTTAAAATGCTGATTAATCAAACAATAAAAATAGTGAATAAATAAATCTTTTAAAATGCATTTAAATGCACAATTTAAGTAGCTTTTTAAAAAGACATTTAACAAATGCTTTTCTCTCTCTATTTGCCACTTGTTTTTCTTTTCCTTTTGCTACATGCTTTTCTTGAGTTGAAAATAAATTTAAAAATGCCATTGGACAGTCCACATGTGGGAGCAACCAATCAACTTTTGCCTTAAGTTGAGCTAAACCCTCTCTCGCTTGTAAATGAAGTGCGCAATGTCAATGGACAGAGAAAAAAAACATTTTAGCATTTAGAGTTTAAAGATTCATTAATCAGCGTTTTAAAACATGATTTAAATAAACATTATAAAATGTTTTATTTATTTGTACATTTAAAAGATATTTTAAATGCATTGTTTTATTGCTTTATTTAAATTGTGATTTTAAATGTCATTTAATAAACACATTTAATTATGTACATTTATTTGTCCATTAATTGTCCATTTAAATTGTGATTTATTTATGCACATTTTAATGCTTCAATTATTGAAATGATAATTTTGATTCTTCATTTTGTTTCTTACCGGCACTCCTGGTCCTCCATATACATTGGGGCCTATTGAAGTGAAATGATCAATCTGAAACTGAACATTGTTTACAAGATCTGTATCTTTAATCCACAGCTGCAGGAAACGGTCCTGAATGTATTCACACAGCAGTCTTCAGACAGAAGTATTTTTAAAAAGTCACATTTTCTATTAAATAGTCGAGAAGTCACTCTCAGGCCATCCATGAGAGTGACTTCTCGACTATTTAACAGAAAATATACATTTTGGGGTACTGTCCCTTTAAATCCCAATCATATGCCGTTTTCATGAGTCTCAAAAAATACACAAGAAATTGTTATATTAGTATTGCTAAAGTTATTATATTACTCAATTCAATCTACAAATACGCCTATGTGCTCTTTTTAATGTGACGTCTCGTGATAGACTGCTGTTATCTCAGTTCACACGTCAACTGATAATATCTTTGCTACAAAATGAACCTACATGGACATCAAAAGGTTTCTGAGTAGAAATAGTATATGGAAGCACTACTTGCTACAATGTATCATCTGTCAAGTATTGCTTGAGTAATCAGTTTTTCACAGAGGAAAGACATCAGTGAAACAGCTTGTAAACAATGTAACAAAGTATCATCACATTTACCTCAGCATACGTTCAGCATCTATAAACGTAATGGTTAGCTAGAAAATTAATATAAGAAAATGAGCATGTTGCTAAATATATCCATTTTATTATATTTACAAATGCGTTGTTTTTTTTTTTTTGTTGTTTAGTTTTTTACATTAGCTAAAGATGAAATGAAACCTCGAAAACCACAATCATTAGCAATTCGTAAGCCTACATGTTTATTTCAACAGCACGCAGAAGTAGGTTGTTAATCCTACATGTTATTTTACATTTAGCATTTTTTTATTTGCTCACAGATAAATTTAATACAGTAACTATCAACCAACGATATTTACTGTATAATTTGCAGTGTTAGTTCAGAGGCACAATGTCTGTGTCCAAAGGATTTTAAACTAAAATCAAACTGTAAGCTCCTCGGTCAAAATAAAATGGTAACATTTGTTTCTATACTGGGCACTATTATTTACCATGTCTAAAGTGTGTATACAGAGACAGTCACGTACACAGAGCTCACAGCTCGTCTTCTCCTGCTCCTGTCACACAAGGACATTCTGTGCTGGAAATAGCCGGCAGACACCCCTTCAGCATAGAAAAGAGAACTTAACGTAACTTTCCTCACTGACTGACTAGTTTACTATTTGTTTATAGTGGATCAGAGTCATATTTCAGACTAGGCGAGTAAACATGGTAAGGATCTATTTAAATTAGATCTGTCAATTTAGTGGGAAAATAAGTTAAATTACCTCTGACCTATACAGTTCTTTTTGTCTCCAATGGGATCAGTTGAACATTTAAAATGTAAACGATTGAGAATTACAATTAAATGTATAATGTTAACATTTTTCGTTCGCATAAATTAATTAAAAAAACTTTATCAAAAACACAATTATTCATTTTCCTTAGGCTTAGTTTTTTTTTCATCTGGGGTTGCCACAACAGAGTGAACCTGCCAACTTATTCAGCAAAGGTGTTACTCAGAAGATGGCCTTCCAGCTGCAACCCAGTAATGGGAAACATCTATACACTCATTCACATACTATACTACGGTCAATTTAGTTTATTGAATTCACCTATAGCCATAATTGTCAACCCTCCTGTTTTTTTCCTGGGATTCTCCTGTATTTTACAGTTCTATCCCACTATCATCCCGTAAAAATATTTTCCTGTGTTTCTCCTGTTTTTTTTTTTTTCAATCTTTCTATGAAGGATGGCAATAAACATTAAAGAACCAATAGTCCCTATACGCAACCTATACCACCGCACCCCTTGCTCTTAAATGTGAATCTATTCTGTGCTTTCATTTTATTTAGGCATGGAAACTTGAAAAAATGTAAAAACGGCAGGAATCCCTTCCTTTACATTACAGGCGCCGTCGCCCCTTCTATGCAATCCCTAAAGCAAGATAGATGTCAGATGATAAATAGATGCTGTTTCCCAAACGGATTCTGTACACGCGATTCGAAACGGACGAAAGTGGACACTGATTTTGGGTGCATGTTGGAACATACTTACACAAAATAGTAATAATAACAGCATATAAACATGTCGATCTTGGTGTGTTTTCTTCTAAACACAACAAAATTCACGCACACACACAAACACACACACGCACACACACACACACACACACACACACACACACACATATACACATACACATACATATAATATTTTCAATTAAGGATTTCAATTACACATATCTTCAAATTGTGTTTTCCTAAATACATCCTAAATGTATTAATATTTAGAAAAATATTTTTGCGCCTGAATCTTTGTTTCAGTATGATGTTGACCACATTTATATTATGTTCTTGTATGTTTTCTTGTTTCAAATAACACTAGTGATTCTTTTAAAAACGAAATTCTTAAAAAAAAAGTTTAAAATATATTTTAGGAGTATATTCTAATTTATCAAATGAGTAATCTCTTCTGTAAAACATTTAATTCTTATTTGCATTCTCATTTATTTCAACCAATAAGATTTTGTATACTACAATTTCATTCACTACTGACAACAACATAGTTTCAGATAAAATATAGGTTTAACAGTGTAATTTTTAACAGCAAATCTAAAGCTACAAAACATGCTCATTTTCTATTTTCCCATAGTCTAGTCCTGTTATCTCTAAGGTCACACACTTGTGCAGTGTAGTGAGGTGAAAGACTAAGGTCACGGCTAAGGTCGTAAGGTCATGTGTGCATTTTCAGCCGCCTTTATGTGTTCTTATAAGAACGAACCCTCGCGAGAGTTAATCTGAGCCCCTTTGAGGTGTTTGTCAGCTACTTGACCTGTTTGTTCAGCTGCGTGGCCCTCGTTCCCAACCCCTCCCTGAGTTTTTTTGCACCCTGTGCCAACAAGTCGTCTCTAGGTCAGGCATGGGGCCAGGTAATACTCCATTCACTCTCCCTGTGAGCCCAGGCATTCCAGCTAGTCTTCTTCGCCAAACGGCGACCTGGCAGATCAGGTCAGCTATTCCAGGTTCTTGCCTTCTAATTAAGCCCGCCAAGCAGCCGCGGCCCTTGCGGCATTGCGGGCCAGACACTTCCTGAAATGTGCTACACCACCCATAAAGTGCCAGCGCTGAGAGAAAGAGTGCAGAAGCGAATTGGATTTGGTCTAAAAACAGCCTCGCTCCAAACCACCACTCCACACCTCTCACTGGAGGAGGGAGAATAACTGAAGAGCTGGTCAGCGGCACTGTGGGATTTCTTATATAAAAGCCAAGTAGTGGTTCTGCATCATTGCAAAGTGTTTTTTAGTTGTAAAATGATCTAACCAGTACTTTTGGCTCTTTCACTTCAGATAGATTGTAAAGGGATTAAAAAAATTAAATGTTAAGGATATTTTATAATATTTGTATTGGAAGACCAGATCTATGTTTATGCATCAATAATTTATAAACAACGCTATACTTCTAGATAGCAATTTAAAAGTATAGTGTCTAGTGTTTAAATTACTTTATAGGGTAAATGTCAAAATATGGTAAAATAGTGTTACATTCGCCCCTTTTACACATACAGACCTTTCCGAAAAATTACTGGCAATTTTACAGAAAAGGATCATGTGTGAACAGGCCCTTTTTGAAAACACCGGTAAATTCATTCTGGCAATTTTCCGGAAAGAGAAGTTGTAACATTACCATTAATTTGTCGGAATGCTGCGCTGTATGAACGTAGAAGAAAAAAAATTGCCGCAAAGAGCACGTTCACGTTTAGAACATGCTGACGTGAGACGTCTACTCCAGCCAATCAGAACATTCAGACGCATTCTCATCCGTCCTGTTTATGAAAAATAAAAGCCTTTGAATATTTTTCCAGACACATTTAGCTGCTTGATGCTAGTCAGATAATGTTTCTATGTTCACAATACTTATCCATCCACAGAATTTGTAATGAGGTCAAATGTGTAAACATTTTGCTGTGGTTCGCGCTTCTGCTTTTGGATGTCTCTGGGACAAAGCAGGTGCATTAATGCTAAAGCTTTAAATAAAAGTGAAACCATCAACAAAAGCCTGACCCCTTCTATGTTTACAAATACAAGCACAGCCGTTTAGAGGTTATTTCTGGTTAATGATGTTAAAATTTGCTGGTGTTTTTTAATGGATGTGTGAACTGTCATTTCCGAAAAAAAGAATGTCCTTGCCTATGTAAACACACTTTTATTTACTGGTAAAGTTGTTCCGGAGATTTTCTGGATGTTTACCAGTATCACTGTGTGAAAGGGGCTGACAAATTAAACAGCATACGTATTCTGATCTGTACATAAAATACAGAAAATAAATTTAATACTAAATTCCAAATCATTTGTACACTTCTTTTTCTATATATGCAAATATTTATATATATATATATTTTGTGTATAAACTTGTTACACTTAATGATAATTTAATCTTTAAAAATGATTGATTGTCACAACTTTTTGCAAAAATGTAACTAAACAGGACACTTTGTAATATATGAAAAATAAATGCAAGATCGGACCTTTGTGTTTTAAACTGAATATTGAAATATTTATATGATAAGTGTTTTTAAGCATTTGAAGTACAAAATTAACTAGACATGACGTAATGTATTTCCCACCACTGAGGGTTGTACTTTCAGTGTTGGGTTGCTGAAAGGGGACACACTGTGTAAAACATATACCAAAGTAATTGATGGTTCATTTCAGCCTCCGGCACCTACACTGAATACAAATAATTCAAAGACAATTCCTTGCATTTACTAAATTCTTTTAAGTTAAGTGGTTATAAAAACAATGTTTGTTTACATTCCGCTCAAATAAATTAAGTTGAACATTACTAAACTTAATTTGTTTAAGTCACCACACATAAATAGTTTTCAACAATTTTGCAGACAATTTCAACATTTTTTCAGTGTAGACTGCAGATCTGCACAAGAAGTCTGGCCAGAAGAGAAATAGTCTTGTCTAACTAAGCCTTGTTTCTCTCAAGGTTTTTTTTCCTTCACTTTCGTCAACTGTTAGACTGTTAGACTACCCAGAAAAGCATAAAGGGCATTTTATTTGTACTCTGTCCTATTTTTATAGGCTTGTAATTCATATATAAATATATTTTAGCTATAAAACAACTTCATCACCCTAGTTGATCTAAATGAATAAAATCTTTCCAAAATAGAGCTATTCAAATCATCCGGTAAAATTTTATACATATCGCAATTTATGTCACAGCAAAACAAAATATGGCAATTGTCAGATTTTTCCAATATCGTGCAGCCCTAATTTATTATTTTGATATGTTAATCAAAATCTCTGTCATGAACTCTGTTAACAGAGAATGTTCATATCATGTTTTGTGAAACCACTTAACTTGTTCCTCACCAAGCTGAATTTCTTTGGTTTTGTCAACTCGAAACTTACTCTGCAACCCAGAGTTTGTTAAACTCGTTTAATGCTACAGGCCTCTGAACTTTAAGAGTTTTGTTGTTTTTTTCTGATAAATAACACCTACATTTTCAGTGAAGGCATAAGTCTCTTATTATCCATAGCCGTTAGTGCGTCGGAAGCCGAGCGGTGCTGTAAATAGAAACGGTGTAACTTCTCTTAGGACATGTGGACTGTGTGTGTGTGTGTGTGAGTTGGTATGGGGGATCTGCCACCGCTTTAACACAGGCCTGATGTTTTAAAATAAAGCAGGCTGTTTGCTTTGATGTGGAGGGGCCTCTGAAGCAGACGGTCTGATTCAATAAAGATCACTGCTGCTTATCCTGCTCCATGCTGTAAGCTTAGCCTTCACTCCAAAGAGCTTTTATGAAGGTGAGACAGGGAGAAGACCATGAGAATTCACTTGATACTAACGGCAAACGCACTTTAAACCCTGTTGATCTATGTCCTGCTGATCGCGTCAGAACGAGGTTGTGCTCCATGTTACTCGCAGTGGGCTTCTGTGATGAAGTTTGACCCGTTAAGGTCATTATGTACAATTATTTGACTTACTGTGAACATGCGTCAATATTTAACAGCTGCCAGGCACCAAATGCAGGTAGTTGCTGATGTCAAACCAACATAATGTTGTATTACTGAGGCACTTTTTCACATGGATGATGTTAATAGAGGTTCAAATGGGTGTCTATGTTTTTATGCATACAGGTTTTATACGTTTTATCAACAGGTAGATGTAAAAAATGCAGGCTTCCACACAATTGCTTCAAGTTGTCTCAACACAATTTGATTAGGTTTAATTGTTTAGCTTAGGTTTTATCGATTAATGTAATTGTTTTTACGAATTTAAGCGGATTGAACATAAAACAATTAAGTTGTTCCCCAAAAACTCAAGAATTGTTGATTCAGCTCATTTTAAATAAGTAGTCTAAACAAGGAGTAAAAATATTTTGAGTGTAGGTAAATGGCCTTTAGCAGATCCTTTTTGTAATGTAAACATTCATCAGGATAAATGTCATTAACTGAAACCAAAAAATCAAATAAAATCACCTACACTTTAATTTTCAATCATTAAGGGAGACTAGATGTAAAATTTGTCATCTGAAGTTGACAGGTTTTGGATTAAAGGTTAGAAAATGTCAATGTTTACAACCATTTCTAATACTTTTCCTATTTCTTTTAGAGCATTAATGATTTTCAGTGTCTCATTTCTTATTCATATGTAAAACCTGCAAACCTATTTCATAATATTAGATGTAATGATTAGAAAAGTTAAATACAAACTAGGAATGCTCCTAATAACTGATTCATCGTTAACAGAAAGTTTTTTTTCTTCTTTAATTGGCTGCGTAAATGTGCAACACGTATTTGTTAACTCAAGGGACGGTAACGCATGCAACCATGCATGCCTACAGACACATTTTGCTAAATAAGCAAAATGAAAGAAGAATATTGCTAGTCACAGTTTGACACCAACGAGTTGATGGCAAACCAGCGCTGATGCTGGTTGCCTCTGTCCTGGTTCCATGTCATAAACACCTCTGTTTATTTGCACAATTGGAGAAAGAAGCCGCAAAACAAAACTTTCTGAAATGTGCTCTGCTTTGAAAACAAGCCGGCCACAAGTCAGAGCGTCAGGATTTTCTCTCCATCAGAGTGTGCTCCGGCACTGCTCATAAACACAACAAATAGGCTATAGTTGTGATGATTTAAGTACAAGCAACAAACCAACCTTTTTTTCCATTTGAAAAATTACAGTTATTAATAGTTCTTATAAAAGATCCATTTTCAAAATAGCTTACATAATCTACAAATTAAACGAATCCAAAGATTTTATTCTTTTTTGCATAATGATGTCTCCGCACCAAACTGAGGCATTCATTTTATAGCTTATAAAACATGTATGCAAATTAATGCAGTGTCATATGTAAACAACAAAATTGTTATATGCTATAGTAGCCTATAATTTACAAAAAGTCAACATGTGAGTCTTGTCATTGTCTTTCTTCATACGCAGCGCGCACATGAACCGTGAGTGAGAGAGGAAATAAAAGCACACAAGCTCTAAGGTAAAACCAGACGCTCAAGACTTCTATTTAATAATGACTTCTATTTAAAATGTTGACAGAGGTTTGTGATATAAAAATTACAGTGGAGCATTAATTAAATGCAGATTTTCCATGAAGCAATCGATTTGGGGTAGATTGCAATTTTTATTTATTTTTTTGACGGAAGAAAAAAAAACATCAAAATATGATGGGAAAAAAACTGCTTATGCGGGTTCTTAAAAAGGATTCAGCCAGTGTTTTTGTTTTGTAATTTAAATTTGTCATTTAAGTGAAAAATATCTAGGGCAGGGTTATTTATTTTATTCTTTTCGTTTAGTTTATTCTTTTTTCTATGCTGTTGAAAACACTGCAGGTGCGTGAAGATGTTCTGTTGTTAATATGTTCGCATGTTAAAAAAAAAATAGTATTTTAAAATGCAATATTTAATGTTTCAGACACAAAATAGACACATCAATTATAATTTTTTTTTTTAAATAATAATTTAATATTAATCTGACCAGTTAACTGTTAATATTCGGTTAACAAGCATTGGTTGTCGGTTGAAAAAATAACCAAAATCAGCATCCCTAATGCAAACGCCTGCTCATTGACCATTCACTTTAGAGCAGAGATGCCCAAACTAGGGCCTGCAGGCCAACGTTGGCCCATGGTAACCTTTGATTTGGCCCGCCATTCCATTTGAGAAGAGAGGGAGGAGGATGGGAGGGTTAAGGCCAATGTCTTAAACAGAGCTCATTACTAATTTTAACGTAACCTTTGTTTGTTTAATTGTTGAGATACCAAAAAGCAAATGAAAATTAAATGTTCAATTAAATTGTGCATGAATCAGATTTTAACGGTAAGGATTCTCGACGAGCAAATCACGTGTATTTAATGTATTCAGCATTAGAAATAGGATTGTTTGTTTTTATTGCAAGAAGTTCATTATAAAATAAAAAATAAATATATATATATATATATAATTATTAATATGATTATTTTTAAAAGTAAATTTATCTTTAAATATTAGGAATTACCATATAACAGTTTGGTTTATTTAAACCAACCACCACCCTCAATCAAGTTTTGTTTTTAGCCCTTCTTAAGAAAAGGTTTGGCCACCCCTGCTTTAGAAAGTCGATGAGAAATGAATGGTAATAAAAGGGTGTAAACAAGATTGGGAATCCTGTTCTTCCAATCAATTAAAATGCATCTTACCAAGTCTAGACATGGCCAATGTATTGCCGAATTTGCTTGAAATTTTCAAAAACCTCAACAAGAATGTGCTGACAGCTACAAAACCATTGGTAATGTTTTCTATCAGATGAATACTAAGAGTGCTGATTTATGCTAATATTGATCTAACACAAAACCGTGAAAACCTAATTTACACAAGCATCTAAAGAAGTGCTCTGAGGTTTTAACACTGGCCATAAGAATGCGGCCCGCTATTCATGTGACTGCGCGATCGTAGTCAGAGAAATTACTGAGGAATTTGAGAATATGAGCAAGCTTGCAAAAAAAAAGAAGAAAGAATCTGAGCCCCATTTAAAGGGGGAAGAGTATTTTGCGTCAGACATCAAAAGCAGAGCTTAGGCCTGTTTCTGGATGGAGCTAATAGGAGTCTTGTGGAATAGCTTAAAGTGTTTAATATCTGAAGACAGATCTTATTTGACTGTAATAGAAGGTGAAAGACCCTTTGACCCCAGCAGTTCATATGGATTCATCTTCTGCACATTTAACGTTTGATGATGACGATTAATGTGACATGGTCTGTTTATTTAGCACTCAAAACGTGTCCATACATCTAGATGCACAAATTCCTACCACTGACACATAACTATGACTTAATAAATACTTTGCAAAGATTACGCAGAGGGCTGTTTTGTTCTTAGTAAAAACGGAACCGTGATACAACAGGACATTATGTAGGAATTCTTTCATCCAGCTAGACAAATATACGCATGTTTACACAGGAACCTGAATGTTGTATCCAATGTCCTGTTGGAGAGTCCTGAGGAGAGGGTTTCCAACTGCATGTTAAGTGTAATACAAGCATGCAAAAATATGGGAAACTCTCGCTGTTGGTAGATCATTGGTGCATTGGTGATTCCTGATAACTTCCCTTTCATTCTTTCCCTTTACTCCTTAAAAAATTCAATGTTGAGATTCCCCAAATAATATACATAATACAAAGAGAACCATGATGGATTTTCATCTTTGAACGCAAGGTTTTGAGGGTGACCATATGAAGATCTCTGTGCATTGCTGACGGTGCTGTCTGTTTCTTATAGCAAGTCCTATTCAAACGCACAGCCAGCTTTCAATACAAGTTCTGCTTCTGTTTTCGAAAGTCCATAGTGTTCAAAACTCCCTGGCCTCTTCGAACTGTTTATAGTAGTCCTCATCCTGAGGGTTTTCTGCACATTTCTGTCCATTATTGGGGGGTCGAGCGTGGTTATAGCGGCTCCAGTCCCCCTTGCAGATGATCCAGGGTAGGATGTCCACTTTGTAGTGTAGGTCAGCGGAGAACTCTGTGCTGATAAGATTTGGCGTACCGGCTCCTTTTCCACGGGTGATGAGTTTCATGCTGTCGTCGTAGCAGCAGTGCTGGGCTGCCAATGTTGTGGATTCTAGCGTGAGCATGGAGCGGATGCAATAGCGGGCTGTGGGTTTATAGATCTCCAGCTTCTCCTTTGGCCCACTGGCGTCTTTCCAGCGGAAGTTACGTCTGGTGGCTGCATCGTGGACATCCGCGGTGCTGTAGGCCACCTCGGTTGGGTAAAAGCAGGGACAGCTTGGTAGATCGGTGGCCACTTTGCTCATGTATTTCTTGAGAAACTCACTCTTGCAGTTCATCCAACGCTCACAGCTGTCGGTATCTGAGGAGGAATGAATGACAGTTGTCAAGATCACACAGTTAAAGTAATGTTAAGACTTTAGTTATGTTCACTCAAAGACAGAGCTGATCTTTTTTTCCCATCATTCAAAAAAGAAAAAAGTAATTTAACATTCTTTCTAGAAGTATCAGCACAGACGTAAACAAAACGTGTGTAAGGATTCTGTGCATGCTTCAAATCTTCTTAAAGTCTTCATGATTGAATCTTAGCATGGCTCTACAGCAAGGGTAGAATTAGTATGGATGGAGGGGATGGTAAATTAGGTCCCCACCAATATCAAAAGCATATAAACCCCTTGCTATACAGTACAATTTGTGGGGCCGTGGAAAAACGTGGTGTGTCCACGCTGGTGTGACTAACATAATCAGAGCTTATTAACTGTTATATAAATAAAGATTCTTAGGGTTTGTAGTTCGTTCCTACTGACTGACTGACTGACTTACAACAATATATTTTTAGCAGTACATCCTAACATGAAGTAAATATGTATACCGTGAGCATTTTTTAAAATATATTAACAGAATTAATGAACAATTAAACTGTTTCTACTCCTTAATATCTAATTGTGGTCCTAATTTTTAGATCCCTGACTAGTGTAACGGAGGCCAGGTAGTAAGTGCTGTGCAGGTAAAGCTCACTCCTCTGACCTCTAAATGTGCTTTAGCGATAGACGCTAGAGGCCATGGTCTTTAGCCTCCTTGGTAGAGCAACCGACTCCCATGCAGAAAGTCGCTGGTTCGATACCAGCTTGGAGTGGGTTGGGTGGCATAGGACCGCCAGGGTTACATTGGTGCTGTGACCCGGATGGGAGTGAGCTTTAGGGGGGTGAGTGTAACGGAGGCCAGCTAGTAAGTGCTGTGCAGGTAAACCTCACTCCTCTGACCTCTAAAGGTGCTCTAGCGACAGGCGCTAGAGGCCATGGTCTTTAGCCTTCTTGGTAGAGCAACCAACTCCCCTGCGGAAGGTCGCGGTTTGGGTGGCGTAGGACCGGCATGGTTCTACTAGGAGTTGGTTCTTTTAGATCAGAGGTGCCCAAACTCAGTCCTGGAGGGCCGGTGTCCTTCATTTATTCATTTTCTTTTCAGCCAAGTCACTTTTATTCACACACATACACTATGGACAATTTTAGCTTGGCTAATTCACCTACAGTGCATGTCTTTGGACTCTGGGGGAAACCGGAGCACCCGGAGGAAAGCTACACGAACCAAGGGAGAACATACAAACTCCATACAGAAATGTCAACTGACCCAGCCAAGGCTCACACTAGCGACCTTCTTGCTGCCACCGCGCCACCCAGACCAGTGTCCTGCATATTTTTATTCCAACCCCAAATAAACACACATGAACCAGCTAATCAAGCTCTTTCTAGATATACTAGAAACTTCCAGGCAGGTGTGTTGAAGGAAGTTGGAGCTAAACTATGTAGGACATCGGCCCTCCAGGACAGTGTTTGGGCACCCCTGTTTTAGATGAATCAGAATCATCCAGTGCAATGAGTAAAGATTAAGTTTAAGGATGATTTAAACTAGCTGCGCTTTATGAAGAATCCTCCTAGTCACATCATGCAAGCACAATTATTTAACCAGTCTATATTTTTTCTATAGTGCTTTAAGGATAGTACTTAAATAGTTGTTTACAAGTTAAAACTCTATTAGATCAAGACTGGATTGTTGTTGTTGTTATGTTCTTAGCGACCAGTTGCCCAAGTGATGCTTAATTGCAAAATAACTCACCAACTCCAAACAGCTCTGTTGCATTGAACTCTTCAGTTCCAGCGAGCAAACTGACTTCAGTTGCTGCCGTCTTGAAAGCATCTTCAATCCCTGTACAAACAAATAGTGTTTAACTCTTGTTAATGATGGCCATTTTGACCATGTGTCCACCTATTTTTTCCCACATAAGAAAAGGCACAAACATTTACTTCAAACATTTAATTAATCTCGCATCCAGTGCCTTCCAGTTCTATTTAGCTGTACAAAACAGCTTGTTATGCTGCTTGGTGCAAACAGGTATTTCACACCATATTCTTTTAATGTGTTTTCTTCCTAGTTAGCACAATGGATTGTAGTGCAATCCTTTTTTTAAATTTTATTTTAATTCTTTACTGCTGCTAATGAAGCTGATGTCTTGCACATTTACAGAAACGGCTTACTTCTATATTGAAAAATAGCGGTAGATGTGCCACTTGTAATCAGTTTTAATGACTTTTATTGTGTAACCTATATCCGCTTGTTAAGTCTGATGTCACAGGTCACAGTTTCTTGGTCCAAACGAACAAAAAAAGGTACAAATAAATATACGCTCTCAGTGTGCTGTAAAACAATTGATGCCTAATCATAATCATAGATGGTCAGACAGTTGTTCAACTTTTAAATACATTTCTAAAATAATAGTGTTGGGGGTTTAGCAAGTCCAAAGACTTAAGTGCACTCCATGATTTTGTAAAAGATTTGCTTTAAAGGCACAGTATGTAATTTTCGCCACTAGAGGGCACATATTCACAACAAACAAAGCGTAGTTTGATGATGCCATAACTGAGTGTGGAATCATAAGAGTTGTCATCCTCATTACATCCTATGCCACAGTCCACTACTTCTGGTTCTTTTCCTCGTGATCATGTGGGGAACAAGAAGATCTGTTCAGTCATACTAAATACGTTTTAAGGCTAAAAACATTGTAATGCTGCTTTGTAGGGCTGTGCGATTTTGGGGGAAATATCAAATTGTGATTATTTTTTATTATTATTTTTTTTTTATTATTATTTTTATTTATTTATTTTTGCAATTTCGATTTGATTTGCAATAAAAAATGTCTAGAGCAAACAATAGGGAAATATGGTGTTAGTTATCTCCTGGTCCCTTTGTGATGTTTTTTTTAATATGGTGTAACAGCTGCAAACAACTGAAACAACTGAAAATGTACTTTGCTGTTGCTAGCTACTATATTCAGTGTCATTGGCGATACTTTTTTCAATAGCATCTGGATGCAGCCTTTATGATGCAAGCTGAGATAGCATCTCTCAGATTGCATATGCACTGAGTCTGCAGACAGACCCCTCTCGCTTTTTTAGGGGCTGGTTGTTGTATTTCCTCATGCTGTGGCAATAATTCTATGACAGCTCTTACAAATGACCTGTTTTTGTTTGGTGTCCTTGTGCTGTTTTTCTTTGATTATTAAGGTCCAATCCCAATTAAATTTTTGTATCCCTACCCCTTCCCCTTCCCCTTGGCCCTTAAAAATAAGTGTTAAGGGGAAGGGCTTCAAAATGTACCCCTAAGAATTGGGACAGCACTACAGCACCTGCAGAAGTCATATGCCATCACGATCTCTTGCTTCATATGAGATCACACGATCGCGACTGCTGTAGTTTTTCCAGTTGTGTTATTTTTTTGGTGTTTATCTTCAAGAAATCACTGAAGGCATTTATTATGTTATCATAACAATCAAATGTGGCAATAAGATCGTAACATATTCATCTATGTAAACACACCAAAAACTACTTTAACATTATAGCAGACACTGCAAAATGTGGCAATAAGATCGTAACATATTCATCTATGTAAACACACCAAAAACTACTTTAACATTATAGCAGACACTGTAAAAAGGTAATTCCTAGCCACTAGACTTTTCTCACAGGGTATTCGAGTGTCATTGAGTGTCAGAATGTTGTGGACTGCTATACAGGAGTTATTATTAGGGATTATAGATCGCAAATTTTAAAGGTTTTTATTTTAGCGTTTTTTTTTTTTGTTTTTTTTTAAAGCATGACGGTAAAATACGAACCCGGCTATGAATATATTATAACATGCTTGTTTGTTGTAAAAATTCGTAATAATGACAAAAAATACTAATTTGTGGATCTCCTTACCCCTTGGTTTCTACCCCTTGCCCTTAGCCCTACGCCTTGGGACAGAATTGGGAGACCCCTACCCCTTGGTTGGAACTCGCAAAACAAGGGGTAGGGGTAAGGGGAGGGGCTAAGGGGTAGACTTGGGATTGGGCCTAATTCTTCTGTTAATGCTTCTGAAGTGACAGACTCCATCATCCTACTTGTTTGCGCGTTCCTGTTTGTTTGTTTTATTGTGGGCGTTCCGCATTGTTCGGTTGTGCAATTCTGATTGGGCAGAACGAAAATGTGCTCACTTAATTGGCTAGTAAGACTGTCACACACAGCCGGCAGCCACGCATTTGCTCGACCGCTAAATATCGCTTAATGAGAAACAGCCAGAGTTGAGAATCCTTCAACTTTATGCAAATTAAAAGTGACTTTCTTGAGCGACCAGTAGAGCTCACGTGATCCTCTCTCGCTGGCTCAGAGGCCAGTTGCATTCGTGCTCTATATAGCTACGCAGACCTGCGAGAGCAGCAGGTCGCCACCTAGAGCGACAGGCAGCTACAAAGTCGCTGCTAGTCTGAATGAGGCATCATACTTCAGTTTCATCAAATCTTGACAAATCAAATGCTCTGTAGTATCTGACATGCCCTGTCCTCTTCAAGACACTTCACATTTGCTTTTCACTTGATGCGCTTGAGCTCAACCAGTCTCATTGGCAGAGCTGTGATAAAAGCAAAATGCTATTGGCTGTTTCTTTTTAAAGGGGAGGAGCTACACTATGTCCCACCCTCAGATTACATCAAACATTGAATAAAAAAAATGCACATTTCAAAGCATTTCACGGGACCTTTAACAAGCGGATGGGTTACTCCAAATGAACACTTTTCTCACCTGGACAGCTGGGCATGTCACATGTCCGTGACTCTGTGGCGGTGCAGGCATAACCACACGACCTGGTCCGCTTCTGGTTACCATTTCCACAGGATACACTGCATGGAGACCAAGCACTCCAGTCGCCTTCCCCATCTATGTAGTCTACGAGAGGCAGAAAACCAGTCAAATCTCACACATTCACTGGCACTTGAGTGTTATGACATGATTCCAGCGCAGGCCGTGTTGTTGTACTCCTGTCCCACTGTGGAGATCTGATTCAGACCGTATGTTTATAATACCTGAGGCTCTTAAACCAGGCCTGCTGCTCTATACCATTAGCATACCTCTCTAATTGACTCATACACTTGGGAGAGGGTGAGTGAATGAGCCAAGTCTGCATACTTATGCCAGCTTCCAACTGCTTTTTAAACAACATGCATGTACTACTGGTAAATTTCAGTGACGTTATCGAGTGGCAACCAGAACAGACATTTTGAGGTGGAGTATTGTAGAAATTCTAAAATGCATTTTCTGACATTCCTATAATTTTATGACCTTAAAGGCAGTTTTTATATCCTGGGCGTTTACTATTAGTCTACCAGATGCAGAGATTTCTGGTCATAATGTATTAGCTTGAAACCAACATGAGCTAATACATTTTCTGTTTAGGCCAAAACACAGCTATTATTGTTATTATTATTATTATTATTATTATTATTATTATTATTATTATTAATTTATATAACCAAAACAAATATAATAATAAAATAATTCATATATAAATTACAAATATTTAAAATGCTTTATTATCATTATTATTTATTATTATTATTATTGATTTATATAACCAATAAAAATATAAGATAATTCATACATAAAATACAAATATATAAAATGCTTAATTGTATTATTATTATTATTATTATTATTATTATTATTATTATTATTAGTAGTAGTAGTAGTAGTAATAATTTATATAACCAATAAAAATATGATAAGTAATAATTCATATATACAATACAAATATATAAAATGCTTAATTTATTATTATTGTTAATTTATATAACCAATAGAAATATAATTAAACATTTCATATAAAAAATGCTAAATATAAAATTATTTTTATTATTTTTATTGATAATGATGATACATAATCAAATCATTGTAAAAGCTCTATAGAAATAAAATTATAAATAAAGTTATTAATAATAATAACAATAATAATAATAATAACCACATTTATTTTTGTATACAAAACTAATTTAGAGCATAAACGTGTGTTTTGTTGTTGTTGTTGTTGTTGTAATTGTAATTGTTTTATATATATATATATATATATATATATATATATATATATATATATATATATATATATATATATATATATATATATATATATATATATATATATATATATATATATATAAACCAAGCAAGCAACCACATTTATATCCACTCCCCCCTGATGAGAGAAAAACAAAGACCTTTGGTCTCAAAGACAGCATTACTCTCAGTGCCGTCAAACCACATGGTCACAGTCGAGTGCGGGCCAAATCACAGGCAACAACATGTCTAAAACCCACACTAGCCACAGTTCCTACACTCACCGCTAATGCAAACGAATAAGCCAATCAAGAGCAAATACAGCAAACCCTCAGGAATGAGTCACAGCCACAACAGACCGTCTGTTAGTCATGAAGACCGTTCATATGCTGCCTTTTTAGCTTCAGATTGGTATTATCTTTACTCGTCTATCAAAGAGAGTTTCTGCAGTGCAAAAGAGTTTGGGCAAGTGGTGACAGGGTAAGAATGTGTTTGTCAGTCTCTTAGACTACCTGTCAAATCTGGGATCGGTACTATTTTTAAATGTTTTTAAAAGAAGCGTATTTTCCTCACTAACCTACCAAAAAAGTCCAAAAGAGAGCTATTATTCTGGAGGAGCAGATGCTCTGGATTCTCTCTTTCCTCCTTTGATGTTGAGGAGTGTTTTCTGTCATGAAGACAGACTCCGCCACACAGGAATCTGTCTCTTACAGGAAACAATCTACAATCACAGACTCTGTATGAGGTGCTGTCCTTGTTATAGTGACAGCATAAATCATCTGCAGTGGAAATTACAGATGCTGTCACCTAACGTCAGAGCCCTTCATTAAGACAATAGGTCATGATGCATCCAAGCTCTTTGTTTTTCCTTCATATTTTAACCTTTCAAGGTAAACTCCATATACCAGAATACAAACTTTAAAGATTCATCCCTGTGTCTGTGCGTTTTGTCTCCATAAGTAAAAAAACAAAAATATGTTTGTACTTGGATGTCTTTTAATCCCCTCTCACAACTGTTGGTTTTGCTGTCTTCAGTAGTTTGTTGAGATGCCACAATGATACTGCATTACCAATTTATACTTGCAGTCAGCTTGTTTTGTATTGATACCTTTTAAAAAATCTATATCAAATTATACAAATATTTAGTTCAACTTTCCAACTTTTTTCAGTTCTTTAGTGAAATGTTTGTCCTAAAAAACTTCATTTTATCTGTCCTGTGTTACATGACAAGCAAGCACATGCTTCCACAAAAGCCTTGTTTTCCAAGTCAGGGGAGATCGTTAGAGGTGAAGTTAACTTTAATATCTAGATATTAAGAAAACTGTTTTAAAAATACTGTATTTAAGAAGATTTAAGTATTTGAAAAGCAGATACTTCATTTAGAAATGATTTGTTATCCACATCTGTATCTGTACCAGTATTGTTAACATTTTAACAAAAAGTGTTTGTATCTTATTCAATGTTAAGAAAATTTAAAGGCTGGTTCAGTCTTAAGGTGCAGTGGAAAAAACTAATTAGTGCAAAAATGAGAAAAATCAGGCTGTGTGAGTAGTGTAAAAACCTAAAAAATATTTTTTAAAATCATGACAACAAATGCTTTTGGTACATTAATTTGAATTTCATCATAAGTTAATTAGGATTCAACCTTTTTTCTTGGTTACACCAAATTTAACCTAATATCTTAAGTCAGTTTGAAATTATGTTGTAGTAAGTTGTAATAGAATTTGTAAGTTGAAATGACTAGAATGTTTTTTTGCTTCAACTAAAAAGCTTTTTTAGCGTGTACATAATGTGCTGATGAAATACCGTATTCAGTCTGGGTTCTGCTTCCCGCTCCAGCTTCACTCTTCACTCTTCTCTCCCAGTCTCCGAGCGGCTTGAGGAAGTTGCTGTCCTCTGTGTTGCTCTCGTAGGGGTAATCCTGTTCCTCAGGCCCCTTCGGAGTGGACACAAACGATGAGGACGAGGATGATGAACGCTGCCACCAGTTCCTCCAGTTAGGAGCCGCCCAGCCAGGCTTGTTTTCTTTACGCATTCCCTTCTCTGGCTCAGAACCTTCCAGACTGTCCACCACTTCTATGGTGACCTAAAACAGTGGAAGAATATTGTCATTACAAGTGTTTACTGAGGCAGATGTTGCTATTAACTATTTTGTTTATCCTTAAGATTAGGGATTTGAACAAACACTCAACCATAAAAATTAAACTTCAATGTGGAAGTCGTTATTAATCATTTTGTGAAATGAGTGATACCTAAATAGATTTGTTATTTATGTAATATTTAAATAATTCTGAATGCAATTAGTAAATCAATAAAAAGTTGTTCATATTTTTAATTCAGCAACGATGCATGAAATAGAATATAAACAGCAGACATTTAACATTGACCTTTCTATAAGCATTATTTTTATTGTCTTGGTTTTATTTTTATTTTCATTCATTTTTATTTCAATATTTCTCAACATTTGTATCAATATAGATCAATATTTAAATAAATAAATTATTTTATTTTAACTATACATAAAAAAAACAGCGACCCCAGATTAATAAATGGACTAAGCCGAAAATAAAATTAATAAATGAATGAATAAAAATATTTAAAAATTTGGTCGCTGTTTCCAAAAACTTCGGAATTATGAAGAGTTATATTCTGATGTCATAATTTTACTGTGAATTAACAAACGGGACATTTTAAAAGTCTGTTCAAGTCCACCATAATGACTATACAAAATTTTGCATTTTAATCAACAGTAGACCTACACATGGGCCTAATATTATTGTTGTTTTACCATATGTTTGAGAATGAACAATAATAATAGGCTAATCATATTAACCTTTATTTTACATTTACAGAATTGTGAGAAAAATCATGATCTTGATTTTAAAGAGCCCATATTATTTACATTTACATTTAGTCATTTAGCAGACGCTTTTATCCAAAGCGACTTACAAATGAGGACAAGGAAGCAGTTTACACAACTATAAGAGCAGCAGTGAACAAGTGCTACAGACAAGTTTCAGGTGTGTAAAGTCTAAGAAGCTAAGCATTAGTAATTTTTTTTTTTTGTGAGAGAGGGCACAGTTAGTGGTATAGCCAGAGAGGCAGTTAAGATTAGGAAGGAAAGTGGAGACTAAACAGTTGAGTTTTTAGTCGTTTCTTGAAGACAGCAAGTGACTCTGCTGTTCTGATGTAGTTAGGGAGTTCATTCCACCAACTGGGCAGATTGAATGTGAGAGTTCGGGAAAGTGATTTCTTCCCTCTTAGGGATGGAACAACGAGGCGAAGTTTCTGGAGGGCACATATATCTGCAGAAGTGAGAGCAGATAAGAAGGAGCAAAGCCAGAGGTCGCTTTGTAAGCAAACATCAGAGCTTTGAATTTGATGCGAGCAGCAACTGGCAGCCAGTGCAAACGGGTGAGTAGCGGAGTGACGTGCTCTTTTGGGTTCATCAAAGACCACTCGTGCTGCTGCGTTCTGAAGCAGCTGAGAAGGTTTGATAGAGTTAGCTGGTAGCCCGGCTAGTAGAGAGTTGCAATAGTCCAGTTTGGAGAGAAAAAGAGCTTGAACAATGAGTTGAGCTGTATGTTCAGATAGGAAGAGTCGGACCTTTCTGATGTTATAGAGTGCGAATCTGCAAGATCGAGCAGTTCTAGAAATGTGGTCAGAGAAGTTTAGTTGGTCATCAATCGTTACTCCAAGGCTTTTTACCATTTTGGATGCAGTAATGGTTGCCCCATCCATCTGGATTGAAAAGTTATGGTGTAGAGTCGGGATGGCAGAAACTTCAAGCATTTCCTTTTTTGCGAGGTTAAGCTGAAGATGATGATCTTTCATCCAGTGTGAAATGTCTGACAGGCAGGCTTATACATGAAATAAGGTCATATTTAGGTTGTAAGGGTCTCCAACAACAGTCTAATATGCATGCAAGGTCAAAAAACACTTTCATGGTCTTATAATCTGCATTTATTTTTACCTAATTATCCCAGCGACTCCCATATGATTCGTTCAGCGATTCATTTGTACCCAAACCCGTCCTCAGCGCGAAGCTAATCTGCGCTGATTGGACCGATGACAGCCTGCTGCGATTGGTCGAAACTGACAGCCTTCAGCGCGAGACAGAGTGAAATGCCCAGCAGCTAATCAACAATATAAAAGTAGTCACAGTGCATACACGCTTTATAGTGTAAGGTGTGGATTTTGGCTGCCAGTGGGTGAATGTAAATACAGACGATGCACTTAAAAACAGACGACAAATTATTTTATTGAGCAAAAACTCCAAGAACTGGCGAGGAGCGCGTCACCATCTACCTGCTCTTTTCACACAGACACACACACATACACACACACACACACAAACACCTCCTCCTCCTCCTTAGAAGACACAACACCAATAGAGAGGGAGACGTCCGCTACACCTCCCTCACCACTCGCGTCCACAGTTATATCTGCGACACCCCCCGTCCTCACTTTGCTAACGGGTCACTTTTGTTTTCACTTTCGGGTTGAGGGTGGCGTGATCGTCCTTAACCTAGAGCAGCAGTTCAGCTTGCTGAACCGGCCCTGCGGAACACACACACACATACACACACACACATTACCCTCACCGTTCGCCTAGACTAGAGTGCCAGTTCAGCTTGCTGGGTGCAATTTGGACACCTCCCTTGAACCTAAGCTGAAATATTTTGAAACTTGACCGTTGCATGTGTGTAGGAATAGCTGCCGATCCGTAAACAAAGCGGCACACGTCGCGTTTTCAACGTGGCTTTACACGCGATATGAGAAAATAAAGAGTTAACCTGATACAGTACACGCGGTTACAAGTAACAAAACACAACTAAATACATAATTTGCAAGCTAGAGTAAACGAGGCAACAGTTTTAATCGCACATACTTACACTTGTGAAATGGGGGTAGAAACTGATTCATGATGCACTGATCCATGTTCTGACAGTCTTTACTGATCCTTCCTTTAACAAACTGATGAAGTCTTCTTTTTAAGCATGTAGTTTCCAGAAGCACTCTGGGCTATAATGCTGAGCTTTCATCTTTGGGTAGGCTGTCGATAGTATCCATCTGCACAGCGTGACTTCATTTGACCGGTGTCTGTGTGTGTGTGTGTGTGTGTGTGTGTTTGTGTGTGTGGGGCTTTTTTTCTATGTTAGTGGGCGGGGCCGCAGGTTTCAAATGTCCTGGGTTTGCGCGGGCAACTACTTGTGCTTCGTAGCCGCGTCATCACGAAACACCTAATGACTCGTTATCAAGACGACTCGTTTGAAGCACTATGAGTCGACTCCTTTATAGATGAATCAATAGTTTTAAACACTGTACACTTACAGATTTAAGCCTTAGCTGGATATTTCACTTCACTTAGAGCTATGTTACACACTACATGGAAGGGAATTTTCAAAAACCCATAATATGGGCTCTTTAAGCAAAAAAATTGTGATTCACATTTTTGCCAGAATCGTGCAGCCCTATTTAATTATTTAGGGCCAGTAAGATTTGGAATTAAATGAAATAAATTAAAATAATCCTTTTTGTTTATTAATTTTTCATTGTAAACATGATATCAAATATTTATTTGAATCAGCACTATGGTAGTACCAGATACAGAAACCGTCATACCTCATAGCAATTTCCTTTTGCAAGAAACATTTCCAAACAGTAATTTCATGCTGTGCTATAAAACTAAATCAAACACTGCAGTTCGTATCGGGCCCTTTTATTGCGAATCTAATTTGTTTACTTGCACATGTTGAGAATAATCACACAGATCAAGAGTGTTTGTTGTAGCGAGAGAGGCTTTTTTTTTGTTTGTGGCACATCAAACAGCGAGGGCTAGTGTGATCTTGTGGAGGTCCAGATGGACGTTGGCTCAGGTCATGGTCATGCACCACGAGGCTGCCATTCTGCAACGACACCCCCCAATCCCACCCCAAAAACCCCAGCAGTAACACATGTGCCTCCCAGATTGGGGCAGGGCCTCTTTCTCTCGCTCTCTCTCCACCTAAACATCAAGTTCAAAGGGCCTCTCAGCCTCCTTAAGACCATGAAAGCCAGATGATGCTTTGGATCAAAGATACCCTTGCCCACACACACATACACACACACACACTCCCCCTGATCCCCACACACACACACGCACTCACTGGCATCTTTAGACATCGATACACTTCATCCATTATGCCATTCTTGGTCAAAATTCACATGTTTTTCTTTCTGATGTAGATTGAGGTTGAGGTGGATTAGTTGGCGGTCAGTGCTGTGCAGGTGTATGTGGTTATGGAGAGTTGAAATAGGTGAATGTGTGAGTAAGTGTGTGTGTGTGTGTGTGTGTGTGTGTGTGTGTGTGTGTGTGTGTGAGGGAGAGAGAGAGAGGGAAAAACAAAGAACCAGAAGGCTCTCTTTATTGAAAAGAAGTGCTGATGTGCATCAGAGCTTTCTGCCACTTTCTGTTTGCTAAGATTTTAGTTTCTGTGCTTGGTCAGGCACATCTCCTTTAAAAGTTTTTGCATTTGTGTATGGTGAAAAATCATTTGCTGACATTACCTTTGTCTTTTTGTCAATATCTACAGTGCATCCAGAAAGTATTGAGAGCGCTTCATTTTTCCACATTTTTTTTTGTTACAGCCTTATTCCAAAATGGATTAAATTAATTTATTTCTTTATTTTCTCAAATTCTACGCACAAATACCCTGTAATGACAATGGGGAAAAGAAGATTTTTTTTTTAATTGTTGCAAATTTATTAAAAATAAAACCTGAAAAATCACATGTACAGAAGTATTCACAGCCTTTGCTCAATACTTTGTTGATGCACCTTTGGCAACAATTACAGCCTCAAGTCTTTTTGAGTATGATGTCACAAGCTTGGCACACCGGTCTTTAGGAATTTTTGCCCATTCCTCTTTGCAGTACTTCTCAAGCTTTGTCAGGTTGTATGGAAAGCGACGGTGTACAGCCATTTTAGATTTCGCCAGAGATGTTCAATAGGACTTAGGTCCGGGCTCTGGCTGGGCCACTCAAGGACATTCACAGAGTTGTTGTGAAGCCACTCCGTTGATATTTTGGCGGTGTGCTTTGGGTCATTGTCCTGCTGGAAGATGAACTGTCGCCCCAGTCTGAGGTCAAGAGTACATTTCTGTATTCATCTTTCCCTCTATCCTGACTAATCTTCCAGTTTCTGCTGCTGAAATCTTCCAGTCCCCACAGCATGATGCTGCCACCACCATCTTTGTTTTAGATGACTTTTGGCAAATTACAGATGGGCTGCTATGTGCCCTTTACTAAGGAGTGCCTTCCGTCTGGCCACTCTACCATACAGGCCCGATTGGTGGATTGCTGCACAGATGGTTGTCCTTCTGTAAGGTTCTCCTCTCTCCACAGAAGAATGCTGAATCTCAGACAGAGTGACCAATGGGTTATTGATCACCTCCCTGACTAAGCCAATCACTCATCTTAGATGACCGGCCAGCTCTAGGAGTCCTGGTGGTTTCAAACATCTTCCACTTACGGATGATGGAGGCCACTGTGCTTATTGGAACTTTCAGAGCAGCAGAAAAATTTCTGTAGCATTCCCCAGCCTAGTGCCTCAAGACAATCTCGGAGGTCTACAGACAATTCCTTTGTCTTCGTGCTTGGTTTATGCTTTGACATGCACTGTCAACCCTGGAACTGTATATACACTGTAAAAAATGCAGGGTTCCACATGATTCATTCATGTTGTCCCAACACAAATGGATTAAAGTTAACATAACACTTTTAACAAATTCATGTGGATTGAACATGAAAAAATTAAGTTGTGCCAATGAAATCTCAAGACTTGTGTTGATTCAGCTTATTTTAAATTAGTTTGAACAAGCAAGAATTTTTTTGGAGTGTAGACAGGTGTATGCCTTTTCAAATCATGTCTACTGAATTTATGAGAGGTGTACTCCAATTAAGCTTGTGAAACATCTCAAGAATGGTCAGTGGAAACAGAATGTACCTGAACCTACTTTGCAAAGGCTGTGAATACTTCTGTACAAATGATTTTTCAGGTTTTATATTTGTAATAAATTTGCAACAATTTCAAAAAAATCATTTTTCACATATGGGGTATTGTTTGTAGAATTGAGGAAATAAATGAATTTAATCCATTTTGGAATAAGGCTGTATCATATAAAAATGTGGAAAAGTGAAGCACTATGAACACTTTCCTGATGAACTCTAGTACTAGATTTTTAAATAAAATGTCATTTAGACAATTTTATTTTTGCTCTGAAAATGTTACAAAAAGATGGCATGTTTTCAAACATGTTTATAATTTTTTAGATAACACAATGATTTACATGATTTAACATTTAAGAAGTGTTAAGAAATCAATATTTGGTGGAATAACCTTGTTTTTAATTATATACAGTTGAAGTCAGAATTATTAGCCCTCCTGTAATATTTTTATTCTTTGTGACGTTTTATAAGCTAATTTCGAGAGAAGCACTTGATGTGATTGATCAAAGCTGGTGTCTTATCCGCAATTATCAATAAACCAATCAGATCAATCCAAGCCTACAATAAACAGCCCATTTCCACCTTACCACCCTTATCTTCGTTTTGGAAGAATTCCCCCGTCCAGCCCATCCCCTCCTTTTCCTCCTTTACCAGGGGGAGCTCTCGAGACCTACCTGATCTCTGACCCCGTTTTCATGCTAAATGACCAGGTGGGAGCCCTGGGCTTAATTATCTCAGAGCTCAGGGTTCTCTCCCGGGACAGCATGCCAAACCTTCAATTAGTATCAAGCAAAATCTAAGTGTGAACTCTTGAATATATTTTCCCCCCAAGTTCTGTTTAACAGAGAGATTTTTTTCCAAATATTTATAAACATTAAAGTTTTAATAACTAATTTCTAATAACTTAATTCTTCTATCTTTGCTATGATGACTGTACATAATATTTTACTAGATATTTTTCAAGATACTAGTAGTCAGCTTAAAGTGACACTTAAAAGTTTACCTATTTTATCAATTGAAAAAAAAAAAACATTGCTTAAGGGGGCTAAAAATATTGACCTTAAAATAGTTTTTGTTTTATGTTTAAAAATTTTATTCTAGCTGAAATAAAACAAGTAAAACTTTTTTCCAGAAGAAAAAAAAAACATTATCAGAAATACTGTGAAAATTTCCTTGCTCTGTTTAATATCACTTAAGAAATATTTGAAAAAGAATAAACATTTCACAGCTAATAACTTTGCCCTCAACCGTAATGTCATTGTAATACATAATATAATTACAAATATTGTAAGCGACCCTAATAAAGATAGCAAGCATCTACCTGTATGTTGGGGTTTTGCCTATTTATATCTGCTTTGGAGAGGTCAGGGAAGTTCTGCAGGTCCAGCAGGAAAGCTCCAGGGCCGTCTCTCTGCAGGCTCCCCACTGTCCTGGGCTGAGACGCTGGAATATGAGCCACCCGGGTCTGTTTGTCACCTAGCCCCAGCTGAACTGAGGAGCTGCTTTCTGCATTCACATTATTCTGTGTAACAGAAACAGTAGAAAAGCATTCGATTAGCATATCTCTGCTTATGGAGCCACATTTTAGCATTCTGTCACTTCGCTTTCTCAGTGGTTAGTTACATTTATTACTTTTTTATTTTTGCAAAGTTCACAGCAGTCCACTAAAAGGACAAACTTTTGGCTCAGTTCATTGTGAGCATCCAGTTGGTCCACAGACATTCATAGACTTAAATTATTCTAAGAAAAGATAAATGTTCAAGGAAGCCGATCTGACTGAATCAACCCTTTGTATACACTTCTTGACTCTCTGTTTTCACAAATTCAGAAATTCATCTCGGTTATTAGCTTGATTCCGTAAACACAGATGAGAACAATTAAAAGTGCTCAACATTGTTAGATTCATTATTCAGCAGTTATTCAGCAGTTGTTCATCATTCTATGTTATAATCATATTATACATTACACTAATAGTATACAGTTTTGAAATAAAATTTTGAAACGTTATGATTTCAGTTTTTGATTTAAAGTGTGATTATTTATATATATATATATATATATATATATATATATATATATATATATATATATATATATATATATATATATATATATATATATATATATATATATATATATATAAATTTTTTATTTTTGTACTTTTTGAATATAATAATTTATTATATCTGTGTAAACTCTAAAGGATGATTTTGGTGAAAACAGCATACGGCATTATGTTGTGCATTAGTGGTATCCCTTCAACAACAATGCTGGACTACAGACCCATATTTTTTTATTATTGTTATTTATTTATTTTTTTTTACAAAGTGACATCATCAACTACTGACTTGGAGTACATAATACAGCAATTTTAGGCATTGTAATTGATACATGTGAATGAAGACCATTCTGACAACACTAGTTACTTCTCCACCCAAAGATGCGAATTAAACTTATGCACAAAACTGGGACATTGCATAAAAGACGTACGAATAAAGCAGCGTTTCCGTCCAATGAGTCAAAGAGAACAAAATCGTCACTTCCTGATTAACTGGCGGCAAATATCTGAAGTAACAGAATTTGGCGTGGTATAGAGAAGCTGTGTGAATCTTTTCCTTATTTAATAAATGACTTGCACCTCGGAAGACAATGCCGACACACAATGAACGCGCTATAGCATTTGGAAGAGTGAGACTTGAGCACAGATGCTCTTTACAAATCTGGAGGTAATAATATAATTAAACTAATACTGAAATGGTTAAGGCATTTTAGAACGACCAAAACAACATTTTAGATGTTTTACAATGTACTCAGCCTGCTGGTTTGTCCGTTCACACACATTTTTATCATCACATGATCTCATAACAAAATCACATGACCTTTTTTAATGCGCATGTTGGAATTAGTTGGGTAAAAGTGTTTCCATCGTAGTTTATACTCATCTTTTCTTATCAAATAAAAAGTTTATTCTACTCAGAGTGGTTTTCACAAGCAAATTGTTAAACACAAAATAAGATATTTTAAAGGATGTTGGAAACCGGTAACCATTCACATCAATAGTATTTGTTTTTCCTGCAATTAAAGTCAATGAATAATGGTTTCCAACATTTTCAATGTATCTTCTTTTGTGTTCAACAGAACAATAAAAAATTGTGTGGAACAAGTCAGAGGTGAGTAAATGATGACTGAATTAAATTTTTGGGTGAACTGTCACTTTAACAGGGTGACATGGTAGCTCAGTGGTTAGCACTGTCGCCTCACAGCAAGGAGGTCCCTGGTTCAAGTCCCGGCACGGCCAGTTGGCATTTCTGTGTGGAGTATGCATGTTTACCTCGTGGTCATGTGGGCTTCCTCCAGGTGGTCTAGTTTCCCCCACAGTCCACAGGCATGCGCTATAGGTGAATTGAATAAACTAAATTGGCCGTAGTGTATGTGTGTGAAAAGAGTGTGTATGGATGTTTCCCAGTACTGGGTTGCAACTGGCATCCGCTGTGTGAAACATATTCTGGATAAGTTGGCAGTTCATTCCGCTGTGGTGACCCCTGATGAATAAAGGGACTAAGCCGAAGGAAAATGAATGAATGAATGTCACTTTAACATTCATCCAGTTGCATCTTGTTCAGATTTTGTCTAGGTGGTTTTCTCTTTTGTCACGCTCTACATGAAACTCATGTTACACAGCTTATAAGCAAATGAAAGCAATCAAAATAAAATGTTATTGATGCCAGCTATGATTTCAGTCATAATCTGTGTGTTTTGATAAAATGCAGTGAATACATTATGATTACATTATTGGTTTCTCACAACACATCATATACTAGTCACAAAGTTTTGACATATTTTCTCCAAAAATCAGGGTTCGCTCCTCATTTTATCAAGTAATTGATTAACATGGTAACCGTAGACCTCAATTCTATATGGTTCTATATAAAAATGGCTTCCTGAATATAAGTTTATTTTTTCTTTACACTTTAAAGGTGCGATTGCATCCTAGACGTCTTCAACGCCCCTGTAACCAGCCATATGTTCACGAAAGAGACCTTGAAGATGGAGATCAAGGGAAACAATACTGGTTTCATCTGGCTGAGCCCAGCACTGTTTGTTTACACTGAGAGAGATTAGAGACATTAGCAGCTCTACTCACTCAATCTCACCTCAGATGGCCTAATTACCCACAGGTGCTGCATTGCTCCTTATCGCCCCATAATATAAACACACACACACACACACACACACACAAGACTTTCTGTGAATCCTAAAACAATAGCCCACAATTTACAGATTACAGAGGGATAATTGAGAGCAGAGTGGTTAAAACTCAGTTACATGTATAAATTAATCATGTAATCATGAAACCTTTTTTATATAATTCTTGCTGAAAAGCATTAAAAAATCTTTCAAATTCTTTAGAAATATCAGTCGCATGCTTAAAAGAATAAATTACAAATACTCTAATTACTGAAGTAGATTTAAAAACGTGTACTCATTCAGTCATTTTCCTTCGGCTTTACTTCAGCACTACTTTATTCTGTGGTGATTGCTTAAGTAGAATAATCAGTGATTCTCGTCCAATCAAATCATGCATAGAAAAATCATATTAGACAGACTGACGTCAAGACATAGATGTTTTAAAATGCCATATAAAATGCCAAATGGTCTTAAACAATAGCTAAATGCACTACAGAATGTTACGTTTGTAAACACTTCTACAAATTGCATGTATTCTATCAGTGCAAGTAATGGTACTAAATTGTATGTATGATTTTTCAGTACTTTTTCCACCACAGCTTGAAAGTAAATTATTTTATGATTAACATTTCTGAGCAACAGTTTTGAAAACTAGTTTATATTCCTGCATAAATGCATTAATAATTTTGACCGTCAATACTGACCTTATGACCTATGTTGTGTTTCATTTTGGCAACCAGTGGTGTGAGTAAAGGTTGATTTATACTTCTGCGTCAAGCGCATGTGTATGGTCTGGCACAGTCTTCGCGCAGTCACATACCCCTCGCCGACGCTGAGACGTGCACCTCTCAAAAAAATGTAAATACATGTCACAACGACTCTGTGATCAGTCGGCTTGGTAGCACTGACGAATGTGGGCGGGGTGAGAGCCCCGCAAACCCATTGGAGTGAGTGTTTACAAGTGTCGAGTCCTGCGAAGGAGCTCCAGATGGAAACTTTTGTTTTGGATTTACCTTAAACCCAAATTAAAGTTGTTGCATGTCCGCCTCTGAATGAGTGAATTTTAGCTACTTGTACTTTAAGGTAGCATTCAGAAAAACACCCACAAAGTAACTCGATACAGAGGACATAACATATCCTACTGCCAGCTGGCGTTTCAAAAGTGTTATTGCAGAGCAACACAAACAGCACACAGAAGTATAAAAGCACAGCTACAAGCAAGGCATACGCCGTAGGTTACAATGATAACTCGACACAGCAGTATAAACCAGCCTTAGCGCATTACAAGTAACGCAAGTTATGTAATAATATTACTTTTTTAAGTAACAAGTAATGCATTACTTAAAAAAAATGAGTAATAATATTTGAGTTCCATTTTTGAAAGTGTAGCGTGAGTTTTAGATTAATTAATTAACTTTTAAAAAATAAATTGCTAAAATAAAATTAAAGTAGTCACAATGAATCACACAGTTAATGAATGAATGTGTTCATTATTTAATACATCGAAGAAAAGGAAAAGGGGATCATCTCAATGGACAGTTATTTTACTTAAGAGAAATAGTACAAAGTAGAAAACGCATTGCTTTAAACTTTAAACTCATTAATCTGTATATGTGCCATGTATAGCTCTGGGGTCAGGAATTCTCAGATAACATTATCCTAAAAAATATATATATATTAATAATTATAATAATAATAATAATTATATATATATATATATATATATATATATATATATATATATATATATATATATATATATATATATATATATATATATATATATATATATATATATATAATTATTATTATTATTATAATTATTAATATTATTAATATTATTTATTATTTATATATATATATATTATTTATATATATATATATATATATATATATATATAATTTTTTTTTTTTTTTGTACAGTGGTTATGCAGTGTGTTGTTAATTTCAGAGTTAAAAATCTGTTAAAAAAAGAAAGAGTAACGCAACTAGTTACTTTTTTTGGGGAGTAACTTAATATTGTAATGCCTTACTTTCAAAAGTAACTTTCCCCAACACTGTTGGCACCCACCTGTTTTATTAGTCTAAACACAAAACCTCTGTTTTCATGATGCGTAATGAAAAGATATTTTTTAGTCATTTCTTAAGGGCTGTCAACTGCTATCAGTCTGCCTTCTGTCTTTCTTTGGATCAAAAGAGGAGTTCTGGCTAAACTCTTCCACTCTTTACTCTAGAGCAGATGAAATAGATAGAAACTGGAGCTCATAATGCAAAACTGTTGCGCACCTCGCTGGATGACAGAAAAATGTGCTTTTCCCTGTCAAAGAGGGTTGTAATTGTTTTTCCTTAAGACTGCCAAGGCATGTGTTTGCTGTCACATACACACAGGGGGCAATTACTCCACAATTGGACAGCTATAAGTAGCTTGTAATCATGCATACTGAGCTAGAGAATAAGATCAAAGGGCACCATCAATCTTTTGTCTCTTTTCTTTCCTCCTCCTTGTTCACTCAAGCCATTTTGTCTGCCTGGCTGAGCACTGTGTTGTGCACTAGCGTAGAATGTGTTTCTCTTCAGGTAAAAGTAACCCAGGGAAGCTACTAGAGTTACTTGATTGTGGGTAAATTATAGTCAAGCTTTCCTTTAGCCTTACTATAGACTACCAACCGAAAGTTGCTCTCTTTAATGATGATTATCAATGAATAGATTTTTCAAACTGGTTAAGGGAATTTAATTATTCAAACAAACTAGTTCTGGTGGTGACCAGAATAATGTCAGCATTATAGTGTGTGATATTTTTGTGGAGTTGACAACTGCTTTGAGTGTTAGTAGCTGAAGCCTGTTAGCTAATTGGCAGACGGTATTGTACCACATTTTACTAATTTTTTTTTTTTAACAAAAACTTGCTTAATCCCAAAGTATAATTCTCTTTTTTTAGGGTCACAGTATACAGAAGTGTCGGTGTATAGTGCATACCTGTAAACTCTCCTGTTTTTCTCAGGATTCTCCCACATTTTACAGTTCTATCCCGCTATTATCCCATAAAGGTATTTTTCTGTATTTCTTCCATATTTTCAATCTTTCATTGCAAGTTGGAAATAAACATTAAAGAGATGATCCTCCCTATACGCAACCGTCGAACCACCAGGGGATGCCCCTTGTTCTTAAATGTGAATCTGTTTTGTGCTTTAGTTTTATTTAAGCATGAAAACACTTTGAAATAACTATAAAACGGCGGGTTTCCCTTCGGAAGGGACCCTTCCTTTACATTACTGGTGCCGTTGTCCCTCCTATGCAATCCTCAAAGAAGTCATGTAGTGATGCGTGTCTGTCAGATGCGCTCCATAGTGATAAATAGACACTGTTTCTCAAACCGATTTTGTACACGCTATTTGAAGCTAAGCAAAATTTTGGGTTTTGGGTGCGTGTTTGAACAGACATATACACATAATATTAATAGTAATAATAATAATAAATTAAAAAAAATAATAATAATAATAACAACATCTAAAGATGTCGATCTTGGTGGTTTTTTTAAAAACGAATAATTTTGTATTAAATAAGCATCCCTTATTTTCACATCCCAATGTAATGACAGGTATGGTACAGTGCACCTAATGCAAATTTTGTCATCAGAATAGTTTTCACGGCTGTCCATTCGACTATTCATAGAATACTTAAGAGGTCTGAAAAGTCTCTAAATCAAACAGCAAAATAACTTATAGGGTTAGTTCACAGAAAAATGAAAAATCTGTTAACAATTACTCAACCTCATGTCGTTCCAATCCCCTGAGACCTTCATTCGTCTTCAGAACACAAATTAAGATATTTTAGGGCTCTCTTAGATAGACAGCAATGATCCCAAGACAGTTAAAAATCAGCATTAAAACATTCCATGTGACTTTAGTGATTTAACTTTAATCATACTGTATGTAACTCCACAAACACTTGTGCAGCAAAAAAAAAAAAAAAAAAACTGTACAAATGACTTTATTTGTCTGTGTCTTCCACGTGAGATCAGGGTGTGTGTTTTCTACAGGCAACACTTCCGTGCCACTCTGCTGACTCTAATGGCAAATATGTCAAACTTCAAAATAAAGTGCACCCTGACCTGACATGTAAGACATTGGAGAACAAAGTCATTTTTACATTTTTTTGGGGGGTGGAAAATAAGAGTTCTTGGAGTTTCATCTGAATACAGTTGAACTCCTGAAGTCATGTGAAGGTTTTGACAGTGTTTTTGGTTCCTTTGAATGTCTGGGAAACCATTGCTGTCTACACTGTAAAAAATGCTGGGTTCCACACAATTCCTTCATGTCATCCCAACACAAATCCATTAACTCAATCATTTTTACAAATTTAAGTGGATTAAACATAAAACTATTAAGTTATCACCCAAAAATAAGGATAAAAAGTTATCCCCTCAGATGTCATTGAAAACATCTTCATTTATTTCTGAAATACGAAGTAAGGTCTTGGGGGACTGAAACAACATGAGGTTGAGTAATTAATAAAATATTTTTCATTTTAGAGTGAACTAACCATTTGGTGCACCCAGAACCAAACAGCTGTTGATTCCCTTTGACTTCCATAGTATATATTATTTTCATACTATGGAAATCAATGGGGAGCAAACATTTTTTTGTTACCCACATCAATAAATTAAACACCAAATCACCTGTCAATAAAATATGCTAAATCAAGTCTTTTAAACTTTTCCAGTAATATGTGGTTTAAAATAAATCCAAAAATGTAACCAATTCTATAAAATCTTGAATTAAACAATAACAGGTGTAAATGTGGCCTTAGATAGTGCAGACAACTGTATGACATTTTTACAGTTGTTATGTAGACTTTACGCACCATTCTTCAAGCCCAATGGACCTCTAACTATGAAAACAGACACATGAGTGACGTACAGACGCCCCCATTACATTTCTGACTGCTTCCACCTCCTGCTTCCTCTTCTTTCCCTTTGCTTAAGGAGCATGACACCATTTCAATGACACCCCTCTGAGGGGGTCGTCCCACAACAGCGCACAGGAAACGAAGGCCAAACACAAAGTGCAAAAGGCTTTTCAATACAACACTTACACAGAGAAGTCAAATATTTGCTTTTTTGACGTTAGCTCTAAGGAAATAGGGCCGCACGATTCTGGCTAAATTGAGATTTTTTTTTTAAATTAAAATCCATATCACAGTTTTCTCAGAGTTCTGCAGATGTAAAATAAAAGTTAATATGAGTAGGCTGTTATCATTGTTATTCTCAAACGTATGGTAAAACAACAACACTAATATTCGGCCTATGTAAGTCTGCTGTTGGTTAAAATGCTAAATGTTGTATAGACTTAGAATGGTGGACTTGAAAAGACTTTCAATTTGTCCTGGTTGTTAATGCACAGTGAAGTGATGCATCAGAATACATCTCTTTTTATAATTCTATAGTTTAAATCAATGACATTGTCATTGACAACATTATTAGACCATTTTTTTCCACTGGTAAAATGAGACATTTGTCATTCTCAGATTCTCTCTTTTATTATATTCAACATCATATTTGCTAGAGCAGTTATACTGACAGTGTCTGACACTGTTAAACATTTATTCTCATGCACAACGCTTTGTGTTCGATATGAAAAAAAAAAACATGTTAAATGCTTGTCGTAATCATAACTTTAAAATGCGATATGATCATTTAAATGATGTGCGCGCTTTTGGTTTCAATTTGGCCATGAATACACCATAACATTAAGACAGAAATGACATTTTTTGGGTGAATTATACCTTATAAATTCAGTATGTGACTCTTTTAACACTATACGGAGGTGTCCATGTTGATGAGCAATGCACTGTATGTAAAACAATGTGAAGACTTGAGCGATCGCCTTTATTCTTCTCCCAATTGTGAAAATATAATTGGCTGAATCGTAGAGAGGCTGGATTAAGATTGTGTGGGGCGGTCAAATCGAGATCAGGATCTTTTTTCGGTTAATCGAGCAGCCCTAGAAAATACACTTTTTTTTTTTTTTTTTTTGTAGTCTGAATAATTATGTAACCAAATATTAAATTTGGCAAGATTTATAGGTAAAATCTTAAGAATTGGTCACTGTACATTTTCACTGACCATATTGAGACTACCAATTTTAGGATTATGGCTAATTTAATTCCTATTATATCAATTCACTTTGCTTTTCCATCAAATGTAAACTTACAAAAATGTTTATTTAAATGTGGATAAATAATGTTCCATCGTCACTCAATGTAACACGTAGCTATGCAAAAATTAAACAACATATTTATTATAACATGTACTAATTAAAATTGAGTTTTGTTGTATTTGGGGACTCTAAAGTGTTATTCCAATGCACAATAATGTTTAAGAAATATACTATTTTATTTTTATGTCATCAAATGTTTCGCGTACTGAATATGCCTGACATTGTTTTGTTCATAAACTGTTAGATTGAAAGACAGTGAAATGAAATGGAAGGTATTATCGTGCATTCACACAGGGCGTCAGAGTCAACGCTTGACTGAGGGCATGTCTGAAGTTGGGGCTGACAGAATCGCCATAGCAGCCAATGAAATTAGTCCGCATCGGCTACTGTCTGAGCTGCGGTATTTGCATAAAGTGATCTGATTGGCTGACACTTCCGTTGGCGCTTGAAAAGTTTAGAAATCCCCAACTTCTGGGGATATGCACATCAATATAGCAGCATTTTTTATGACCCTGTATAACAATAAATCATATTTTTACAGTACTGTGACAGTTGGGTTTAGGGTTGGGGTGGGCGTTGAAAAGTACAATTTATTGAGTAATTTAATAGATAGCATAAATAATAGTCTGTACAACTACTGTTTTTACGTTAATGTGATGGTTGGGTTTAGGGTTGGGGTGGCGGTAGATGTTAATAAAATACAATAAATGGGAAATTAAATACATAAGATAAATAATTCTTATTAACTTCCATCTGCAACCGTATCTGATCTAGCAACAACCCTGCTGAAGCAGCGCTGACTGGCCCACAATTCAGTTCGCCAATGATTGGCGTCACCCATTTAAAGTGAATGGGAAAATCGTTACTTTGTTTACAGGATAGAAACCTCATAATAATTATGTTCTTTATATATGCAGGTGTTGGTGGTTCTGTTACTGTTTCAGTACATTAACACGTTTTTTGAGATTCCGTCATAACCGAAATCCCTCACTGCTGCCCCAAACTCTCCACAAACTAAGTTACGTTTGATACTGTCTGTGAACATTCCAGACATATTTCCACTAGCCGTGTATGTCATAAACGTGTTCCCAGAAAAGTGAGTTCTGTCCCAAGACTCTCCACACAAAACCACAGCCTTGACCTCCAAGGCTAAACTGTAAAGACTCACCAGGGATTCATTCACTTCCTCCAGCCACTGACTGCAGTAAAAACAGTGAACAGACTGATGAAATATAATTCAGCTTCTGAAATGCCAAGCAGCTGCTTTAATAAAAAAAAGATATGTCCCACTTTATTTTAAGTGCTGTATACTACTGTGCATTTACATAAAAACTAAATAATGCAGTGTAGTTATTAATCAATGTACTTATTGTGTTCATGTCGTATCACACAACACTTATGGTGCTATTGAGGTGGAATATGGGTGAGGTTAGGGACATGGTTAGTGGTATAGTTAGGTTATGTCATGTTTTTTAGATACAAGAACATGAAAATATGCATCTTCCTGTAGCTCAAATGTGAACTTGAACCACCCTTATTAGTTTTTAATTGAGATTTATACATCATCTACACTAAAAAAATGATTTTTATTATTTAAAATGAGCTTAAACAACACAATTCTAGAATTTTTCGGGAGACAACTTAATTGTTTTTTGTTCAATCCACTTATTTTGTAAAAACTAATGAATTAACTTAACTTCTTTATGTTGTCCCAACACAAATCGATTGTGTGGGGCAATGAATTTTTACAGTGTAAAGCTTAACATTGATGTATAGTTTGTTGGGTTTAGATAAGAGATGCAACTGTTTGATAATTCGGAATCTGAGAGTTCAAAATCACCTTTAATGTTGCCCAAATTAAGTTTGCAGCAATGCATATCACTAATCAAAAATTAAGTTTTGATAAATCTACTGTAAGAAATTTACAAAATGTCTTCATAGAACATGAACATTACTTAATATTCTAAAGATTTTTGGCACAAAAGAAAAATCTATAACTTTAATACCAATTTGGCACATAATATTTAAGGCCACTAAACACCAGACCAAAAGATTATCATACTGAATCCTGCAAGAGTCACCATAGTGGATGAACACACATCTATCATGGGGTTATGCCAACGTTTGCAGACTGACAAAGGCATCTCGGTGTCAATCTAAAAATACATCAAAAAGCCAGCCGGAGGGTTTTTAATGCACCCAACAAAGCCCTGTTGATCTCAACCCTTCTTGACCCCGGGGTCTGGTCTCTGGAAGCATTGCACTTGCTCCGTAAACAGATGGCAGAACACTTTTAGCTGAAATCTGCACAGACTCATTAAAGCCAGGTCTAATCTCGGCCAGCGGCACTAAAAGACAGTCTAAACTGAGAATGTTTTCGGTGGCCCTGAAAGTCACCCTGCTCTGTTTTAATGGCCCACAATCATGCTGCTGAATACATGTAGGCTCTATATTTGGCTTTCCCGGTCTGATCTTGGCAAATGCACAGTTTGATGCAAGGGCATATTAACTGGAAGCTTGTGTGGCACTGATGGAGCAGTGGTGATAAACGGTAGGCTGCAGCCATCAGAGAAAATGGCCATCTCTTACTTCAGCTCAGGTTGAACCACATGCAGTGTCAAAGCTAGCTGTCAAAACAGTACATCAATGTGCGACATCAAAAATAATGTTAGGGTTGAACTTTTTATGAAGTTTCCTAAAGATATGCACATTTCACACCATAGTGAAAGGCAGGTAAATACAAAGTGTATTTTAATTATAAGAATATAAATCCTGCAAATATGCTTATAACTTATTTTAATGATATTTCTCAGCAGTAATGCTATTTCTTCTGTTAAAAATATCCCCAAATTGATTTATTTAATTGAATTATTATGAAAAAATAACTTAAGTGAATAGATTCAAAATATTTGGATATGGATTATACACGTATATATCATTGTATGGTCATTTAAAACAATTGTAACAGTTTTAACGATCCTACAAATACACTGTATTACTTTATTCTTTTGCTTTTGGAGTGAAGTGTAACCTAAACACGTCTTCGAGAAATTCATCCACTCACCTCGGCCACTCGCGAGTCTTGCTCCAAGCTCACCGTGTCATTCCCGTGCTGCAGCGGGCTGCTCCGCAACACCGTGATGTGTAAGGTCAGAAGAAGGAGTCCCAACAGCAGCAGCAGCTCCGCCGCCAGACGCACCATCCTCTTCACCCGAGCGCTCTTAGGACCCTGCGCCGCCGCCGCTGCCGGGCTTCCGCTACTGCCTCCTGCCGCTGCAGACACTCCGAGCTCCGGATCCGCCGCGGACGAGGAGCCGCAACACCACTGCGGAGCCACCTCTGGGTCCAGAAGAGCAATACTCACGGGAAAAAGAGTGGCTGGAAATGCCCTCGAAGAAGCCCAATCACTCCACGTTTGAAAACCAATCAGACCAATGAGTGATCTATAATTCCTGAGCTTAAAGTGGTGTAATCCTGATGTCCAAAAAAGAACTCGATTTACATTTACAAAATAGAAAAGTAAGTCCCACAAACTCCAAAATCGTGTACCATTCCATTGAGGTATTCACTTTCCTTATAACATCAGAATAAAATGCACTTTATAGGTTGAGATGCGATGTTTTACTACTTTATTTGGGGACAGTTTTACTTGTGCGCAGGTAAATGTTGCGTAATTCTGAGATCATTCATTCTTAATTTTTTATTTTTTTTCAAAATGAAATAAAACACTAATGTCTTCAGTTCAAGCAAGCTCAGATCTTCGTGGTTCGTTCACCTCTCTAATATAAAACCTCTGAGATGGATACATTGCTGCGCTTCGGCGTGTTGCGCAGTGCTGTCATCCTCTCCAAACGCCCAAGTCTTCACGGATGAAGTGTAAAGCCCATCTTCAGCGTGATCAAGATCCAAAGTTTCTCCTCTGACTAACTTATCTGAGCTCTGTCCTGCGGAGGGTGTTTGAGCCGCTCTTGCGCAAGAGTCTCCACGCACACCTTCTGCGTAAAAGCGCGCTGTCAAATAACACACGACACCACAGCTCAAGACTTGTGTGAGTATGAGCGTGCGTGTGTTTCCTTTTTGCGTTGTGTATCTTTAGTCCAGCACAAACACAGTCAGACTCGTGCCCACAAAGCCCTTGGTGTTTTTATATCCCCCTCTTCTTTTGGTTTGCTGTCACCTCCCCTCCCCACAGATTTAACCCTTTATGTGCCCTCACACGAGTGCGCTCTTTAGCAAACACGCATCTGTGTCCTGTGCTGAGCGCCAGAGGGAAAATAGATAGGAATTCTATATTTTCTGTGTTGTGTCTGGATTTTTCACAGTGGATAGTGCAATATGTAACAGACAGGCATGTTAGTTCAAGCTAAATATATTAGACATTTTAATGAGATCAAATAAGACACATTAAGAATAATATTATGATTATAAGTTACATAAATGTGGCAAAATGCTTCTCAGTTATGCTAAAGTTATGTTTCTTGGCAGGGATAGGCAAAAGTACATTAAAATTTTACGTGCATCAAAATAAACTACAAAATACAGCAGCCACAAGATGTATCAAAATAAAGTACTCTAGTTTTGTATTTTGAAAATACTACAAAATAGGGAGCATGACATTTCTTCAAAAACCTTTTATAAATAGGTCTATTGGAGCACCATTAAACTGATTTAGTGAAGTAAGCAATGACAAGTTTAAGTCTGCATCATGCACCTCTACTGTACATGAGGCGGTATTCATAAAAATCTAACTTGCAGGCCCGCAGCCAGGGGTGGGTCAGTGGTTCGAAAGACCCACCCCCTCACTGATAAAAGGTCTAGAATTTGTCCCATACATGAGCTCATTTGTCTTATTTTAACTGCTATGTCATCATAAATTGTGAAGGCATTAAAGAAACCTTTCAATAAATGCAATCAATTATAGTCCAACGGCCAGTTGTGCAAAAAAAAGTAGAATCTGACCTAAATGAAGTCGTCTTTCAAGTAACTTTTATTTTAAATCTTGGACCTTATTCTTGAAAGAAAACAAAATAACTTCAGAAAGGTTTAAAGCACCAAAAGCGGCCCATATTAAAGATAATTAAAATACTAATTAGGCTGTTTTTGCTACCCATGACCTTTCAAAACGTACTACTTTTAAAAAAAAAAGAGAATATAAAAAGCTTGAAGTTCTACATTATTAATGTTTAAAATGTTTTGTTATTTAGTGCCGGCCAGTTTATTTGCCCAATAAATGACAATAGGTTACAGTTTTTCTTTAATAAAGTTGTATTAAAAAAAAAAAAAAAAAAAAATATATATATATATATATATATATATATATATATATATTCCATTTAAGTTGAACTTTCAACACTGAGCTCAAAACTGTCTTCAAATGAGTAGAATTAACTTTCAGTCAATTCTGAGTTAACTACACTCATTTCATTTGATAAAGTTGACCGTTGGGTTTTACAGTGTAGGTAATTTTGACGATGTTTCAGTTTAGTTGCATGACAGAAGATTTCTTCATCACTCAGCAATATGTCCATTTTGACAGTTGAAATAAGGAATTTTTTTCCCTAATAGTCAAGACGCTAAAATGTACTTTTACGCTCTTAACAAACGTTATAAAAAACAGGAAGCAGTGTACTTTATGTATGTATGTATGTATGTACGTACAGTACTCAGCATATATAAATACACCCGTCTTTTAAATTCATATTTTTAAAAGGAAGCTATACAATATTATATTTGTGCATATACATTAGATTAGTCAGTACTGAAGCCAAATATGGAGCATATCTGATAAAATAACTTACGATAACGGTCCAGAAACTAGTACACCCAAATTTATATGTTGTAGAAAAATATTAAACAAGATTAAACTCGGTTGAACATAAAACAATTAAGTTGACCCCCCAAAAAATCTAATTTGAAATGAGTATTTTGAATAAACAGCAAATGTCATTTTTTAAGTCTGTACACTGTAAAAAATGCAGGGTTCCACACAATTCCTTCATGTTGTCCTAACACAAATTGATTGTTAACTTAATCTTTTTTTTTTACAAATTTAAGTTGATTGAGCATAAAACAATTAGGTTCCCCTACCAAAAAAAAACTTAAAAACTGTGTTGGTTCAACTCATACTAAATAAGTAGTTTGATCAAGCAGCAAAAGTCATTTATATGCCAAAACATGCTAATTTAAACACTTTTGAGCACGCTATTTTAAAACATTGATGAATACGGCTAGACTAATAAAACATTATTTGTAATTAGACTTCACACCAACTCTAATAGAGTGATTGAATTAATTTAAAGCACTAATTAAAAGTGATTAATGGGTCATTTGTAAAAACTCATATAGGCCTTGCTTTAGTTTGACTGATTATAGTGCTAATGAACTTATCATAGATTCTAAGTTGAGAGGTGATGGAACAATAAGAGGGTCTCTCTTTCCCTCCTCCAGATTTTCACACTTCCAGGAATGTGAGGCCGAGGTGTGTCTTGATTTGCATTTGTTTGTTCTTCGTGGGTCGTCTGAGAGCTCACATCAAAAAAAGTGCGACAAATGTTTTAGCTCTCATCCTGAACTTGCGTATTCAGCGGTTCAAAGGGCTTCAGCACATTATGTTTTCTCAAGAAAGATCTTTGTTTGGACTGCTTCCCCTTAATTAAGCACACAAATCTGCACTGCTGAATGTGTGGAACGCAGGGCTAAATCATTATTTTACACTTCACATCTAGGTTACATTTCAAAATCACCCTTTTTTTTGTCTAAAACACTTATATGTAGTACTCCTCTCCAAATCTACTGGTGGTGTTCAAAACAATACATTTTTTCCAGTTGGAGTGGCACACAGTTGGTCTGGCAGTTTGAAAGGGTGGATGAGCAGTTAATGGGGCCCCTATACTGACGGTCAATGCTTAGACAGATGTTTTCTTGGAGCAGCACATTGCTGTATTGGTAGCAGAGGAGATGGAAGGAGCCTTAACATCTGTTCTCCAGACCAACTGGACCCTCTGACACTCAAAATGGGGGTAAACTGATGGAGAGAGGCCCATCCTGTTGCCTGTGTTTATGCTGAAATCTGGGTCCATCCTTGATTGTTTTCCTATAAACTGCGAGGAATTGTTTCACAAGTAGGGTGGTTTTAATCTTTAATGTCAGTAATTAAAGTATTGTTATGTACCTTGGTGAAGTGAAAGTTGATTAGTTGTCCTTTTGTGAGGTTTAAACACTTGCAAATATCCTTTACTACCTCAAAGTTTACCAACTGTTTTAAAATGAAAGCTCACCCTAAAAATGAAAATGCACTCACTATTTGCTCTCCCTCAAGTCATTCCAAACCTTTATGAGTTTCTTATGTTGAACACAAACGTTTATAAACTGAAGAAACAGAAAACCTGTGACCACAGTAGGATAAACTGATAATATGGAAGTCAATGGCTACATGTTTCCAACATTTAAAAAAAATTGTGTTCAACAGAAGAAACTCAAAAGGATGACAGAATTTTCCTTCTGGGGTGAACTGCCCCTTTAACGAGCATTTTTGACGAAGCTCGCCACTAAATAAATGTCTGAATGGCTTCTAAGGCTATTTTATTAGGATGCAATTTGTTGGATCGGATCGCAAGTACAAGGGAGATGCATTGCTGTTTACCATTTAAATGCAGTTGTTTGTTTCTGTTGAGGGCAGGACTGTGGTGGGCTTTTTCTGATCTTTTATTCTAATACTGTGAAAGCTTGCACAATTTGAATACTGTATATATAAAGAACCTGAATTAAATCATCATGTACTTTTTATGTTTAATAAAATTAAAAGTACATTTGCATTTATTCATTTAGAAGCAAATATACCAGTAAAGGAAAAAAACTTGAACTTGAAATCATCAGTGAGCAGCAGTATGTAAATGCTAGTATAAGTTGTATGCTGCATGCCAGAGTGTGTGTATGGTCACGTGATGTGCGTTTTCAGTGGTGTAGTGTGGACTGAAATCTTTTTCAGAAACGCTACGGGAAACACCAGTGTGGACGCGGATCATTTTTGTTATAAAACGCTATTTTAAAACGCGCAGTTGAAGTCAGAATTATTAGCTTCCTTTCAATTTTTTTTCTTTCTTAATTATTTCCCAAATGATGTTTAACAGAGCAAGGAAATTTTCACAGTATGTCTGATAATATTTTTTCTTCTGGAGAAAGTCTTATTTGTTTTATTTCGGCTGGAATAAAAGCAGTTTTTAATTTTTTTAAAAACCATTTGAAGGTCAAAATTATAAGCCCCTTTAAGCTATAAGTTTTTTCGATAGTCTAGAACAAACCATCATTATACAATAACTTGCCTAATTACCCTAACCTGCCTAGTTAACCTTATTAACCTAGTTAAGCCTTTAAATGTCACTTTTAGCTGTATAGAAGTGTCTTGAAAAACATCTAGTCAAATATTATTTAGTGTCATCATGGCAAAGATAAAATAAAACAGTTATTATAGATGAGTTATAAAACTATTACGTTTAGAAATGTCTTGAAAAAAAATCTTCTCGTCGTTAAACAGAAATTGGGGAAAAAAATAAACGGGGGCTAATAATTAAGGGGGCTAAGAATTCTGACTTCAAATGTATTGGTATAAACGGGGCCTTAGTTTAGATTTTTCTCTTTTTTTCATTTTCTGAAAAAGATTAATTGGATTTACATTTTTTTTTTAAAGGTAAGTGGTTGCAAACTATTTATTTGGGAGTTTTTCAACAAACAAATTAAATGTAGTAATCTTCAACTTAAATTGTTTAAGCTGAATTGTTAAAATTCAGCCCATATCAATAGTTTGCAACCACCTAAAAAACGAGTAAATCCAATGAATATTCTTTTTTTTCAGTGCAGGTGGTTTATCAAGCTCACTCACCTGTGTGGAGAACACTCAGATTTTTTGATCAGATTTTAGACTAAGATTTGCTTATTAGAAGGTGTCTGGTATACATGGAGGAAAAAAGGGCATGTCCCACAGGTGGATTGTACTAAATCAATTAAAGATGCTTTATAAATACTTTATGCATTGAATCATGTAAATAAACACAATTTAGTTCCTGATGTTTTAGATGGGCATGTTGTTGAAAACTATTCTGCACAGATTGCTTTGCTTTGCTTTGTTAGACCTGTATTGTCATTTTGTAATTTTACTCACATTATGTAAATTTAACAAGGACCACAGTTTAATAAAAAACAGTCTACTGAAGTAAAAACTCACCTAAATCTTGGATGCGCCAAGGATGAGAAAAGTAACAGCAAATATACATTTTTGGGTGAACTACTGATATAGCTAATCATAATAATAATTAAAAAACAATAAGGAGAATCTTCATTTAAAGAAACTTTAAGGTTCACAGTTTAAAAATGCTATACACTGTACACTACCTGACAAAAGTCTTGTCGTCGATCTCAGTTGTAAGAACAACAAATAATAACTTGACTTCTAGTTGATCATTTGGAAAAGTGACAGAAGGTAGATTTTTCTGATGAATCATCTGTTGACCTGCATCTTAATTATCACAAATACTGCAGAAGACATATTGGAACCCGCATGGGCTCAAGATTCTCACAGAAATCAGTCAAGTTTGGTGAAGGAAAATCATGGTTTGGGGTTACACTCAGTATGGTGGCATGTGAGAGATCTGCAGAGTGGATGGCAACATCATCAGCCTGAGCTATCAAGACATTTGTGCTGCCCATTACATTACAAACCACAGGAGAGGGCAAACAATTCAGCAGGATAGCACTCCTTCTCATACTTCAGCCTCCACATCAAAGTCCCTGAAAGCAAAGAAGGTCAAGGTGCTCCAGGATTGGCCAGCCCAGTCACCAGACAGAAACATTATTGAGCATGTCTGGGGTAAGATGGAGGAGGCATTGAAGATGAATCCAAAGAATCTTCATGAACTCTGGGAGTCCTGCAAGAATGCTTTTTTGCCATTCCAGATGACTTTATTAATGGGTTATTTGAGTTATTGCAGAGATGTATAGACGCAGTCCTCCAAGCTCATAGGAGTCATACACAATATTCAGTCTTTTTCCACTGCACCATGACTTTATATTCTATACTGTTTGGCGGCAAGACTTATTATTATTATTATTATTATTCAGAATTATATTCAATGTTTCATATTGTATGACAATGGAACGTTGTTTTACCCATATTTTGACATTTTATTTTCACAAAAAAACATTCTTGTCATTGACTCGCATTAAAATGAAGCCAGAAAACTTTGTTTCAATAAAACATTTTTGTTGTTGTTCACAAAATGAATACTTTTATTCAGCAGTGATAATTAAGTTGATCAAAAGTGGCTGAATTTTCAATAATTAGAAATAATAATATAAAAATTTCACAGATTTTATACAAAATATGGTAGACCAATAGAATATTGGTTATAAAAATACACCCTAATAAAAGTAAAAAATAAAGCCTCTAAAAAAAAAACAGAAGTCAGTTTGTAATAGACAAGCGGAGCTCCTCCACATATGTTGGTCATCACTCAACACAACCTTGCTTGATAAATGCTGTTTTCCATCTATTCTCAAATATTTTCCAGTGCAACGACAATTACCCCCTCTATGTCCCCGAAACGGAACACAATCATGCATTTTCCAGCGAGTCCCTGAGACATTTCCCCAGTTTCCCACCGCAGCCTTGAGAAATCATCATCACTATGGTGTTGGTATTCTTGAAATAACAAACATTGTTTCAAACACGAGTGAAACAAGTGCAGACTAGAGCCCATCTGTCTGCAGCATTTACTATCTGTCTTGATTCCTCGCAGCATTAATCAGTCGGTTACCACACACCTGCGGAATGTGCATCTCTTTTACTAATTGCTAGTTTTAGGTGAATATTGGCCCGTGTGCAACATAGCTGGCATGTTGAGCTCTGGCGTTCAGACAGTCTTTTGGGTCTCTTTCAAATGTAACAATTAAGTTTTGTCTCATTCGGAGCTCGGTAAAACATGTGCAGACGCTACTTTTGTTTTCACAAACCTAATTTGCAGCAAGTCAAAGAGATAAAGACTATACGCTTTGGTGTTTACTGTGGTAAATAGAGTTTCTATAGAGACCATGTAAGTGTTAAGGAATGTGATAAGTTTTACGTTTGTATGATTCTGGTTCTGTAATGGTTAATTAAATAGGGATGTTTGATTGTTTGAATCATACAACATAAAACACCAGTAAGATTCCATATAAAAATAGTTATTAGTTCATTTTTGGACTGCACTGTTTGTGATCTATGATATTGAATCACTGATGAAATAATGAACTCTTTAGTGTCATTCCTCTGAGAATCAGAGTAGACTGGCCATAGGTTTATGATTGATTTAAAATGAAAAATTCTAATACAGGAATCAGCCAATCATACAGAATGCTCATTTCAATTAATCTTAATTGAATTATTCATTTCAATTCATTGTGATTACATTTATATTCTATTTTAAGGGGCAATGCCTGCCCAATTGATTTCCAAGGGCATTTACCACATCATAAGGGCAATTTAATTATCTTAATCTGCTTTGTCTTTTATGTCAAATTAATGATTTAATCAGTTACTTTAATCATTCAATTAATAAATCAGAACACTTTAAACTATAACAAATAACAATAAACATTTAAAGGGGTCATGAAATATATTTTTCCTTTTTTTTATTTTAATTTTGTACTGTTCTCTGAAGTCCACATATAATTATAATATGATGGTTGAGCAGAATTGTTTTGCCCCATTGTTTCCCTCCTCATTGGAAACCAATAGCTGTGTCTCATTTTAGAGGCTGTATCCTCTGAAGGATGCATTCGAAGGGCACTGTGTCATCGATGCACGACGAAGGTTGTCTTATTTAAGAAAAAAATAGTCGAAGGCTGCTTTAAATGCAGCCTCAAAATGCGTCTATCGTTTCCCAGGTAATGAAGGACACAACCAGTGGATCTTTTGTGGCCTCCTTCGTGGAACATCCCAAGATTCGTTGTGCGCTGATAAAACAGGATGTTTTTTAAAAATAACTCTGAATTAAATGTATGAATAAGGTTTACTTTACTTGGATATCTAAACACATGTTAAAAACAAAGAGTATGACATGTCTTACTAATGCTGCTTTCACACCAAAGTGTCAAGCACAAGTGATTTACATGCAAAGACGCGGATAGACATTCGTGGCGTGAATGAAGCGGCTTGAGTTGAGTGTTTTGCGCGATTGATGCAAATTGCTCGAGTTGTAAAATCTGAACTACAGCGGACATTCGTGCCGTGTTAACCAATCAGGATCTTTCTCTTGTAGGGCCGTGATTATGAGGTAGCACCTGTTGTTGGTGTCCCCGAAGAAAATTCTCTTGCCGACACCGCACAACAGTTCATCAAACTGAGCTCGGCTCAGTCGGAAGTACCGCTAAAAGCTATCATCATCCAGGTATAGTTTATGAACTCACAGAGCTGGGTGCACCTCTGAAAAGATCTAGTGGACTCAGACACGACTCCAAACGAATCAATGCTCTCTATCAGCCTTCCTAAAGCACATAAACACAGCTATTCTCTCAATAAAATCTATGTTAGCCATTTAGCAACAAAGCTAGAGTCACCGGGCAGACAGAAGCCGAATTCGCGGATGATGCGAATTCGTGTGTATTGTAAAATAAATTTGACATGCGAATGAAGAGAGTAAACTCAAAATGTTCAGGCGTCTATCGTTCCGTGACTGGTGTGAACACAGAATAAAAAGTGATTTTATAGACTGTTTACATTATATGTATATACGGATCAAAAAAAAACATTTACAGCTTCTGTAATCCTTGTTTTGCCTTCAGATCACTTAAAATAAGTTTTAAAATTACGTTGAAAAATAGTTATTACAAATTATATTACAGCTTATTAATGGCAGATGTTATGGTTGCTAGGTGATAAGAATTGTCTTCTATAGGCTCAAAAACGCTTGGTTCGGCCTGTGAGGACTTCGAAGGACTCACCTTTGAAGTCTGCATCCTTTGGAGGATGTAGCCTCCGAAATGGGACACAGCTATAGGTGTGATGAGGCGGTGATAGTCACAATAGGTGTGATGAGGCGGAGCTTATCCACCCCATTACATCTTAAAGTAAAACATTCCAGAATCGGTCATTTTGGCAGACTGCTTTTAATATAAGCTATTTTTAGAGGAAGGAGGTCTGAATCTTACATGATGTTTTTATAGTGCTGTGACCTCTCGTATGTCAAAAGATTAAGCAAATTTTGGTTACACATTTCATGACCCCTTTAAAATTGTATGCATAATATTGAAGATAATTATACCAGGACAGATCTGCGATGCTATGACAAATATTATTGTTCTTGATAGAGCAATATTAATAATTAATGTTGATTAATGTTGATACTCAGACAAAACTTGCCAGTTTATGAAGTTAATTATAGTGCAGGTTATTTAATAACTCACGTTATAATCTCTGAATCTATAAAATAATGTCAAATGCCCAGGACGCTCTATTTTTTTGGCATGCAACATTTTTACAGACACTGCGACAGTTGTAATATACTTTGTGGCATCTTTTTTAAAACCCAACTAAACATATAAGTAAAATATATATATATATAATCTACGCCATTTTATTGTGAAAAGAAGTCCAATGCATAAAAAGCGTAGTGCTTTTAGCGCAAAACTCCTGTCATTGCATAAGTTACAGAGCTCCAGAAAAGGTGTAAAAAAAATCTTGTGAAACATGCTAATCTAAATATAATGCCACAAACGGACACACTTCATTCATGTTGACATTTCACTTTAAATGGGATCGCTAATAATATTAATAGTTTAGTTTAATTGTGCAGGAACTGGGGTATTTTTGTTCATTTTGACCACAATTCTGGCCATAAGCCACCCTGGTCAATTAGTCATAGTAAGGCCCACACGGACTCTGCATGCGCAGAATTCCACAGATTTACGCAGCTTTCCAGCCTGTCATTGATTCTGTTTATTTACTTGTGTAAATTTATTTTATTCAGTTTTTAATTAATTACAGTAATATTATTGACTAATATGAAAATGTTCATATGATTTATTTACAATACAGTTTGTAAAGTAATATTTTCTGTCTTTTAGTAGATATATTATATAAGAGACTTGCTTTGTTTACCAAATAAAGTGAATCTAATTAGACTTGCATTGTAAACATTAAATAAAAGTTAAAAAGGTATTATCTTTTATTTAATATATTGGGTTTTAGTTATGATACTCCGCAGATTCCATTTGGCCCTAGTCATATATCAAAAAAATCTTTTGATTTCTGTTAGAAAAAAACAAAATGTCCTGCAAATGAACAGAATTCCTGCATCTAACATATGTAAACAATCCACATAAGCCATTTGATTTACAAGAACAATCAGTCAATTTATTATTATTATTATGAATATTATTATTATAAGTCGTTGTTTCCTGAAAAAACATTAAAGCATAACAGCTTAAATTAGGACCTGAATCTGTAATATGCAAGGTATGAATGTTTAATGGCTGTGAATGAGCTGCGCCGGGTGTGTAACAGCCAGCCTTGTTCAATCTTTTAATCAATGCACTTGTGGATCACACAAACACATAATCCAGCACAGAATGAAGGTCTTTCATCAGTCCATCTCAGCAGCAGGATAAAAACAACAACAACAACAAAAAAAACAGGGTCACTTCAAGGGCTTTCTTATCCGCAGCTCGAGTTTTGATGTAGGTCAGTGTTAAGGGAGTTAATTGTTTGATATATTTAGAGCAGCTTTTGATATGTGTTCTATAAACACAACCGTCGCGACCCTCCCTTTGTCCCACAATCCCCTGAGATAAAAATCATTTATCAAACTGCACAAACTCTGAAACAGCAGTTAAAATAAACAATTAAATATAATTGTACAATATATACACACTTATAAATGTCCAAGCCTCGTGGTAGGACAAACTTTAAAAGCTGTTAGAAACACTGCAAACTTTTTTCTTTTTTTGGAAAAGCTGAACTGTCTTGCATGGAACGGCAAGACATTTTATTTTATGATTTATTTAAAAAAATAAAAACCAAGGCATTCACACTAAGGTGACCTCAGTGGTCCTTCAATGTGGACAAGGCATCACACTCACTGTGTGAATGATCAACTGTCCAGCCTAAAGTTTGTTTCAGCGTACAGCTCTGGCCGATAAGGGCGTCTGTGACGGGAGAATTTCACCCTGATGTAGTCTCCAAGTTCATCAAGGCTCTGAAGTACCTGAAAGGTCAAATAAAGAAATGTGAGGCTACAATATGTCTGAATAAAACATTCTTACACCTTTTCTAAAGTCAAATTTAAGCACTTTTAAGTACTTTTTCAGACTTTTTCAGCACTTTACAAGAATGGCAAGTGATATATTTATATACAGTTGAAGTCAGAATTATTAGCCCCCCTTTGATTTTATTTTATTATTTTTTATTTTTTAAGTATTTCCCAAATGATCTTCAACAGAGCAAGGACATTTTCACAGTATGTCTGATAATATTTTTTCTACTGGAGAAAGTCTTATTTTGTATAGAAGTGTCTTGAACAATATCTAGTCAAATATTATTTACCCTCATCAAGGAAAACATAAAATAAATCAGTTATTAGAAATGAGTTATTAAAACTATTATGTTTGGAAATGTGTTGAAAAAAATCTTCTCTCCATTAAACAGAAATTGGGAAAAAAATAAACAGCAGGGCTAATAATTCAGGGGGGCTAATAATTCTGACTTCAACTGTACATACTTCATATCAGATGATATTTTTTGTTTAAGTATTCTATATTATAGTTTCCCAAAACCTAACACTAAATTACTGTCGTTTACTCTTAAGTCATTTAAATGCATCTTAAATGTGTCATCTTTTATCTTAAACTGATATTCATTTTAATATTATGCACTGTTAAATCATGAGGCTGTAATCTCCATGCATTTTGACTCCTCCAACTGTTTATGCAACGAGCGCAAACACAAAAGACAGGCAGATTACACTACAGGCGCATGCAGAGTCCAGAGTTTTCATTATATGCAAAATCAAAACAATTTCTTTTAAATGAAAGATTATTTTATTTAAATGCTTTATTATTATTACCTATTTAGTCAAATTAATTATTATGAAAGCAGTTTCAAGCGCTTTATCTAAAATCTAAGCATTTTTCAAACCTTGAAAACACTCTATTAAAATTCAAGCAATGATTTCCAGCACCTCTATAAACCCTGTGAACATATTCACTTCTGTGGCATTATTAGACATCCAATTTAAGACATTTGAAGCTCAGATTGAAATGGACTGGCTTTCACTTGTGCTCAGAATTAGGGCTATGCGATTTGGGGAAAATATTGAATTGTGATTTTGATATTTTTTTTTGACAGATATTGCGATTTAGATTAGATTTGCTATTTAATTTTGTAATCGAGCTTCAGCTCAATAACCTTTATCGTAGCTTCTATCGTAGCGAGTGTTAGTTAAAAAAAGAACAAAAAATTTAAACATTTATTCAAATTAGTTTTGTAATATTCAGAAATGAAACACTCATTTTTCTCGAGAGCAAACAGTAAACACAAATAAAATGACTTTACCTTTCTGTAAACAAGTTGAACTCAAATTACGGAGCTAGTGTAGCTTATTATGCAAACAAAATAATTATAAAAATACACTTAGCAAACTAACACTGCTGAAACAACTCTGATTGAACGCACTGGCAATACTTTCAGTTGACTTTTTAGCAAGACACTCCTCATATCCCCTCAAAGCCTGTGGTGCTTTTTTAGGTGCTGGTTATTCTGCGACAGCTCTTATAAAATGACCTGTTTTCTTTCGGTTTCTGTGACTTTAAAACCAAAATATTTCCATAATACTGATATCCAGTTTTTCTTTGATATTCATCTATTGATGCTTCTGAAGCTGCAAACGCTATCATCCCACTTGTTCCCGCTTTTCCGTTTGTTTGTTTTTTTTATTGTGGGCATTCCGTATAGTTTGGTTGCGAAATTCTGGTTGGTCAGAACGAAAGTGTGCTCGCTCAATTGGCTATTAAGACTATCACACACAGACGGCAGCCATGCATTTCCCCCTGGGTGGGGGAAGGTAAATAATACCTATTTCATATTGCAGCCTCTTGCGATTAGATAACTGCAACATTTCAAATAGCGATTGCCATTCGATTAATCGCACAGCCATACTCAGAATGCTTAACTCTTGTTTTACATTTAAGGGGGCGTTTACACCAGTGTTTTCCCGATGCTGTTCCTGGAGGCACACCAACAATACTCACTTTGGATGTCTTCCTTATCTGACCCATTCATTTCAGGTCTTGGAGTCTCTTCTAACAAAGCTGGTGAATTGAATCAGGTGTGTTTGATTAGAAAGTGTTTGAAAATGTGTATTGTTGGTTGAGCTCCAGGAACAGGGTTGGGAAAGGAGGTTTTACACAACACTGTTTTTAACAAAAAAAAAGAAAAAGGAGAAGAAAAAAAACATGTTGGCAGCTCATTTACGGGATATTGGGATTTTAGAGCTTGAAACAGATAACTTTAGGGATAACTTTTAGGGATTTTTCTTCTAAAATGGTACCTGTCTCTGTGTAAACTAGAAAAACACAACATTGTGAAAACGCTGATGTCATGCGCATGTTTATTATGTGTATAGGCCTTTTTTCTTTGTTGCTGCCGGGAGGGCACCACAGGGACCAGCACCTTCCGGTAGGATGCTTAGAACATCCATTAGAATTGTCATCAGTGAGAGCAGCGTTTTATCAACTGTTAATTCTCGATCCGAAAGTAGGTGTCAATACGGTTTTGAGTGGCTTACGGAATGTGTTGTGATGCACAACTTTGATTTTGAAAGATGTGTGTTGTGCCGTTATGGGGCTTTCAGATGTGGTTCAAGTGTGAGAGAAAAATGTTCTCCTAATTCAGTGTCTGCCGTCAGAAATGAAATACAGTTAAAATATTTGAAATACACAAAAATAAGTTGAAATACAGTCAGTGTTCCTGACCTGTGAGCTATACTACTGTACTCAGCAGACTCTTTAAGAGACACACACATCACTGCATTATTTAGAGCAAACCATATCACTGGCATGCAATTTCCAAAAATGACCAATAAAAGTATGTTACTGATACTATGTTGGCTGATTTGCATGTTGATTCTAATCGGGAGCAGTTTGTTTAATGTAGTTAGTTTGTATTGTCTGGTGTTTACTATGGTAATGTCTTTTCTGTAACTTAAAAATGGCACTTTATTTTCGCTTTGTGTCACTTATTCAATCAGTGTGTTACAGTACGTGTGCGTGTCAAACATTTTGGTGAATTACATTTGCTTGGGTTGGTTATAAATTTGAAAAAAGAGAGAAAATGTTTACTTTAGCGATGACAAGGCTTCATTTAAACCAGGCATGTCCAAGCTCGGTCCTGGAGGGCCGGTGTCCTACAAAGTTTAGTTCCAACCCCAATCAGACACACCTGGGCTAGCTAATCAAGCACTTACTAGGCTTTCTAGAAACATCCGTGCAGGTGTGTTGAGGCAAGTTGGAGCTAAAATCTGCAGGACACCGGCCCTCCAGGACCGAGTTTGGACACCCCTGATTTAAACGGTACGAGTTGCTGTCTGACGATGAGGGTAAAATGACTTGCAGCAATTATTTTTCATTCCCATTAGATCACATTTTTAAAATAATCATTCCAGGAGGTGGTGCTGATCAACAGCAGTATTAGTTCAAAGATGTTAATAGCAAATATAATAAATTAACAAATAAATGTTACAAATAAATGTACATGCTATAGGTACAGTATGTGTGATTACCTAACAACAAAAAGAGTTGTAGATTACATTTGCTCACATCTAATCTTAGCTGAAGTTCATTTTTAAAACAAAAATACTATTAAACGACATTTATTTCAATTCCCAAAATGAATGTTTTTAATTCTGCACATTATAATATATTGATTACTAAATTCACCTACTGCATTTAAAAAGCACTGTAATTATTATTTACTAAATACTTTTTTTGCTTTTACATAAATAAAACTTTTTTTTGTTGTCAGTTGTGACTCCAACTTTACTTTTTGTCAAAATTAACATGTACGAATGTTGAATTGATCTTTATTCTTTATTTTTACTTTATTTTACTTTTCATTAAGGTTTCTAAAGTATTTAATCGCACAATGTCTAAATTCAAAATATTACTTAAATTGTTTTTGTTTTCTGTCCCACATTTGACTCCAATAATGGTCTGGCATTAAAACATGACTTTCATTTAAAGTTTTAAAAGAGTTTTTAAAGATTTTTTTAGCACAGTGTCAAAAAAAAATAGTTCAGCTTAGGTAATTTGGTCTTCCAAAATTGTATTATTAGTTTTGTAAGTGTTATAGTACATAAATATCAAAAGTAAAAAAAAACAGCTGTTTTGATTATTATAGTCTAAACCAGTGACTATGATGGAAACACTTTTACCAAATAAATTCCACTACGGGTGTTAAAAAAGGTCATGTGATGATAAAAATGTGTGTGATTAGACAAACCAGCAGGCTGAGCACATTGTAAAACCTCTGAAATGTTGTTTTGGTCATTCTAAAAAAACGTAACTGTCTCAGTATTGTTGTTATATTATTAATGACCTTCAGAACTGTCAAGAGCGTCTGTGCTCCAAGTCTCGCGCCTTGTCTTCTGAGGTGGAAGTCATTTATTAAATAAGGAAAAGATTCACACAGCTTCTCCTACTGCAGCAAATTCATTATTTTCTATTAATATTTATCTCCAGTTAATCAGGAAGTGACGATTTTGATTGCTTTGACTCGTTGGATGGAAACGCTGCTTTATTCATACGTCTTTTATGCGATATTCAAGTTTTGCACATACAATTATTTCGTATTTTTAGATAGAAACATAGCTAGTGTCAGTATGGTTAAACCACTTTAGTATTTACTGTAACTTACTGTAACTTACTTTAGTGTATTTTCATTTGGGCGTCGGACAACTGAAAAATGATCTAGTAGCAGATATTGCAGCCTCTGTTTTTGCTTTTTACCTTGCTCTTTTTTTGTTAACATTTATTATTATTTATTTAGGCTGTGTGTTTTCACAGTCTAATTCCAATGCCTAATTATTACATTGTTAAAATGACTATAATTTAATAAAATTTTCTTAAGAATAAAATATTATGTGTTCTTTGGAAGAGTGTACTTGTCATTCTTGCATTATATAATGAGTGACATTAAATGCCTTTTAAATGACAATAATACTGTTTATCACAATATATTTTTATGCAATATGTCATGCAACAAAAAAATGAATAGCATGACAGGCCTAGTTTGTGATATTAAGTGCTTATTACCTTGTTGAGCATGTCTCTGGTGTGAGCAGCAGACACACAGAATCGAGCTCTGGCTTCTGTAATAGTAGTAGCTGGAAAACCAACAACTACCACACCGATCTTCCTCTTCAACATGGCCCGTGAGAACGCTCTGCGGGCAGACAATTAAAACCCATAATGATGATCAGCCCAAACTTTTAAATGAAGTTTAGACACACACACACACACACACACAGACAAACACATGTCTGCCAAACCATTAAATGTTCTAGAACAGCTTGCATCTTCAAGTTTTGTATTAATATAATGTCATGATTGATGGTATAAAACAGGGAGAGGTTTTCACGCTAACCTCGAAAGCAGCAGATTCCTTTTTAATTTGCTTGTTTCTTCCAAAACCATTAATGCATTCAAGTTTCCAGACATCGTCAACACTCAAAGTATGACAATCATCATTACAAACAGAGGTTGTTATTAAATATCGCATGCTCGTGAAGCGGTTATGGCTTGTCTTTCAGCATTCAGAGCAGGGTGACGCTGTCCCATTCAGAGTTTGCACTGTCTGCTACCTTTCCTCGCCCTTTGAGCGAAGGGAAATCCATTGTAAACCGCACAGCTGGACTGTCATTTGCATTAGCCAAGAGGGAGAAAAAGAAATGGATTGACAAGGCAAAGGGAAAGGTATAATGGAGGAGGGAAAGATTGAGAGCGAGAGGAGGAGAGAAGGCCTCCACTTTGTCAGCGGCGAGAGAACAGAGCGGCGACGGAGAGTGAAAGCTGGATTTAAAAGGCCTCACAGCTGCCGTGGTCTTTGTTGCCGTGCCAGGAAGCTGTTATCTTTGGAGGAGTCTGAAACGCCTGTGCAGTGATGAGCCTCTCGCATGTCATGTTTTCTTTCTGCCTCTCTTGTTTTTTGTTTTTTTTTACTGATTCATGGATCAACCAGACCATCCAAGATGGCCACGGTCCAACGTCTTCTTGAAAAGACCACATCGCCTTCTTTGGAATGACCAGTGGAGATGACTGGAGCTTTTGTTGGGGTGTCTTCAAGCAGTCAGTACATTTTCCACATGGCATTCAACGCTATCACCTTTGTAACCCGATGTAAGCCTCGCATTGTTGTTTTACTGGCAGCCCCGAATGTGGGCAGGTTCACAAGTTCAAAGGAGGATTACTATAGTGTCCAGACATTGGAAACTGTCCTTAATCACAAAGACAACGCGCAGACCAGGAGAAAAGCTCACAAAGGAACGAAATGCTTTGCTTCTTGCTGGCTGAGCGATCTAAGGGTTCTCAAATGGACTAAATAGGGGTGTGTGCAAATGCGAGACTGGAGATGCTGTTATGTAAACTGCACATTGAGGGTTGGTTATCTGAACGACTCTTACCCGACTTTTCCTGGTTGATATAGCAGGAGCGGTATCACCGGAGAGTCTCTGTTGCCATAAATGATGAAGCCCATCTCTTTCAGCCGAGATCTGAAGTAGCGTGTGTTCTCAGCCAGCTGTCGAACTCTTCGCTGGCCTGTGGGGGAGATGCAGACAGAGGTGTCATCCAGGAGAATTTGTTAGCTTTCATTGGAAAAGGAGAGACGTAAATGGGAGGCTAGAATAAAGTAAAGGTCGTGATTTACAACGGAGCAACCGTAGGTCAAAAGGAAAAGTGCAAATAATCTCAAAGGGCTCCTCCGCTGGGACAGGATTTGAGGGATTTGATTGCTCTAAGTATGAAATGGATGTATCTTATGCAAGTCTCAGTTACCATAGATGTACTGCGTTTATTTATAGGCTGATTACTAAGGTGACAGTGAAACTTTATAGGCTTATTTTTTGAACTAGTGAAAGAAGTTAAACAGAGAAGATAATCCAAATAGGAAAAATCGCAATGATCAGAGCAGAAATACTATGAAGCTTGTGAGTGAAGTAGAGTGGTGTGATGGCTCAAGTGAGGCCTCCACTTACAGTATGTAATAGGGTTGTCACGATGCTAGAACTCAGTACCAATAGATACTGAAATTTTAAAAACGTCCATTTCCTGTGAATTTTTGAGCGCTGTTGAGCTTGTTCTTAAACACTTCTGATTTGCCATTGTGTTCACATGCTCAATAGAAATGACTGTGATTGGCCATGAAGGTCATCACCTCAGCGAACTCATCGCCGTTTAATGTGTGTAACAACAGATAGAGAAACACTGGAGTGTTTTAAAGCCGCGATTCATCAGCGGATCACTCGTATGTCAGTTTATAGACAAACCAGCTGATTGACGTGACTTTGAAATGCTCCAGTGTCCCTGTATCTGTGTTTACACTCAGTAAACAGCGGCGAGTTCGGTAAACCGATGACCTTCACGGCCAATCACAGTCATTTCTGTTGAGCATGTAAACACAATGGCAAATGAGCTGTGATTTAAGAACTTGCTCAATGTAGTGTTGCAGGATACCAAAATTTTGACTTCGATACGATACCTAAATTAAACATCACAATACTAATTCGATACTAGACCATCATTTTTTTTCTTTAAAAAATAATTCATTAATAAACACTCAGTGTTTGCTGTCAGCTGAAACAGAGTAGAACCATTTTTTAAAAATAAAACAAAAATAGAAATAAAACAAATTATATTCGTGGGCTTGCCATGACTATCAGCAACACGCACAATAATTCCAAATTTCACTTTGTTAACCAGCTGTTTGTGGGGTTTTTTTTTATTGCATTGTTTTGTCACTATTGATGAGCACTTGCAACTACAGCTGTCACCCAAAAGTACCGGTACTAAAAAATGCTGAATCATATTGTTTTGAGAGCCAGGGTATCGCAATACTTTTTTAGTTATCAGTATATCGTGCAACTAGCTCAATGGCAAATCAGCAGTGTTTCAGAATGTGCTCAACAGCGCTCAGATGTTTGCGGGAAATGCATGTTTTTAAAATCTCAGTACCGACCAGTACCGAATTCCAGCATCGTGACAACTCTAGTATGTAACACTCATGGTCCACAGTGAAGTGTACATAAATCTGGCTCTGAAATTAAATGTCTGAAATGTGTATTTGTGTGTAATGCATTTATCAATAACAGTAGACCTATAACAGGTATTATGTTTGCTTTTAGAGCAATTTATTGAATAGCTGGTAGACAAAATCATGACTGCCAAATTGCAGAGCTTGTGCAAACATCTACACCTATATATGAACATGTTTTTTCAGCTTTTTCTCACTACAGTGATATTTCTTGTTTATTCTGATAATTACATAAGAGTGCAGCACATATTTATATATTCATCAGTGAACAAAGGAAAAGCAGTATACAGCTGTTCTCTTTTTTCTTACCCCTATTCAAAAAACTTTGCTGTGAGTTTTTCCACAAATAATAAAGAACGGTTTCCACATTCTCTTCAAAACTTTTCTCATTCTTTGTCCTTATATATTATGTTATATACAAGCTTACAAGTGACTAGAATAGGCAAGTGAACAAAAAGGATATAGATGGTGACTACGGTATGATTTTAATCAATTTGTATGTCTTTGTACAGTCCAGCTAAACAAAAATATACTGGTTTGGTGTGCTTTCTTACAACATGTCCTATGTTGAGAGGATTATATGATTGGTCAGTAGGCAAAAGTTCTTTTGAACATATTACCATTGACACTTGCACTGTTGAAATCTAGTTTTAAGATGCAGTTTTTTCAAAGACTGAAATGAACTTTGTAAGTGGGAAAAACTGAATGGTTCACTAGTGAGAAAACAGTTAAACAGACCATCTGCATGAGGATAAAGAATGAGCCTCCTCCATTCAGCCTCTTTACTTTCTCTTTACTTTACTTTACTTTTACAATTTATTTTACTCCTTTACTTTCATGGATAAGGAAATGGTGTTGTACGGACTCCACTGAAGACATCCATTAGCCTACATATTGAATTTTGTTTGTAAAGTGCAAAGATTTGTTTCAAAACTATTTCTAAATTCAGTTCTAATTTCCAGCAAACGAATAAAAGAACAATAATAACAAAGTGTGGTCAAAAAACTGAGTTATATCTAAAAACACATCCTGTTCTTATGCCCCATATGGTGATGCATACGTTTCCAAAACCTGACAGATGGACAAATCTAAACTTATTTTTATTCAAACAAATACAAATATGCATAAAACAAAAATTACTGCTAATAACAATAACTTTATACAAATGCAAATTGTCATGAATAAATTGATTAAAAGCCCCTCATTTTTCATATGAAAAGATATTTGTGTATTGCTGTACATCCTGTGTGTATTAAGCAACATGTAAGCATTTGGACCTGCATAGGCGCATAACTAACGCACTCAGCACTGGACTTTAGACCCGCTTTTAGTTGGTCAATGTAACAGTCAATTTCAGTTCCTCAAAATAGCAACACGCCAACAATGCGCCTTAATTCACCTCCTTTATAGACCAGCACACCCATGAGGCCACAAAGTGGCGCAAATGGATTTGCTATTTAAGAATGTGGGGCAAAACATGAAAATTAGGGTTGCACTGGTCTGAAAATTGCAACAAATTGCGCCAAACACATCTTGCACCTTATTGCACTGGGTGTATGATAGGGCCCTAAGACTAAAACTAAATTTACTAAATGTATAAAAACATAATTTGTAAAGAACAGAATTGATATTCATAAGCTTCACTTTTAATGACAGTCTCCCTATGGTTGTGATGATTTTCTCATATTTATTGAAGCCATTTTGTGTAAACAACAGGGGTTTGAATCTGGTGTTCATTTGAAAATACACTGAAATGTCGTCACAATAATTCTGTAGTAATTTGTCGTGCTCTGAAAGTCTGTGCCCACTCTGCGGTAGCACCAATGCCAAACAGACCATGTCAGGCAGAGTCTGCAAACCATAGTACAAATATGTCTACAAACTAGTCCTAAAAACAGCTGGCACAAAGACAGCCCCACTTATTTTCCAATTCTTTTTGACTACACTGTTTGCCTGCAAGTTTCATAGTTGTTCTCTTTAAATATAGTTGAAAACACTGGGAAAATGGCCAAGGAATTGCAACATAATGTAGTGGCATCAAGCCATACCACCAGCAGTCCCTGCTCTTACAAAACAGCCTTAGCAATACCTCAACTTTAGACAAACTAGAACGAATACTTGATTCCCAATCAACAAGAGTTTACAAACAACTATTAGTTCCCTTTAGGGATACAGGCTGATTGTATGTGAAAGACTAGAAAAGGGGCCCAAGAGAGGAGACGGGAAATGACATCATGTGTTCTGCCGTTCAAATCCCAGGATGGCTCTTTTAATAGCCCCTCATTAAGACCATTAAGTAGTTAGGTGAGACAGAGCAGACCCATTCATAAAATAATCCAAAAACATAGTAACAAACAAAAACAGGAAGAAAACGCTCAATTCTTTTAGACATTAAATGTTTTCGATACCTTCACAAGCTCTCGAATCTTCTGAAAACGCCTCCTAATGTGTGTGTGTGGAGTTGTTCGATGTGTAAAACAGTACCAGCTGGTTTTGTTTTGTCAGGCTGAATGGTAGACAAATTTCATTCTTTGCCAAGACACTGTTGGCTTGAACGATAGGATACGATGGATTTGGCACACAAACGGAGGCTGGGGGTAAACTGAGAAGCATGGAGTCAGATGAACACGGTACCATGCGGTTAGCGGTAGCTTAGCGGTTGAATTTTGGTGGTTCAAGACATAAGGAGATAATTCTAACAACTTAATGCAATTGGAGACACATCAATAACTCGATGGACACCAATACTTTTCACGCGCTGTCTTGTTCAGTTTATGTCCACATCCTCTATCTTTAATGGTGTGAATCATGCCATTCTGGAGGGCTGGCCAGCTCCACCTCCAGCTCTCTTTGGCACCACCGCCTAAGCTCTTTAGAAAACAACAGCATGTTTGCATATAACTACCTGTGAAGCGATTGGCAGGTATTTCAAAAGGAGGTGTGCTATGAAGCCAAGCTCTAATGATCTCATGTCAGCAGAACGAATACAACCGCTGTTAACTTTCATTACATTAGAAAGCCTTCAACAGAAACGCTGGCAGACGCTGGAAACAGCAGGTGAAGCTCAAACCAAACAATTAGTCATGGATGTGGTACAAGTTCAGATAGTCTTCTGTTTAGATCGAAATGGAGCATTATAAAGTGAACTCTCAGGCTCTGCTTACACTGGTAAAAAGATGCTGTTTTGAGAATTCGCAAATGGATGATGGTAAATTTAAGGGATATTTTTTAAAGGGGACCTATTACCACACAAATACCACACAAATAATGTTTTATAACTCTTTGAAACTGCCCATTGATACAATTGTGCTGTTTTGGTGACTGACGCTTTAAATTCAAAAGAGGGCAAAGCTACAAATGCCTATGTGTCAGCATAATGACAGATTTAGATGCCGTTTATGCTAATGAAGGAGAGATTGTTACTAATGGGTGGAACGTTCACCATCTGATGTCATGTACAAAGGGAGAATGTCAAAGTGTTTTGGTAGACTGTTTTTACCACGTGATTATAAAAATAGAATGAATACATTTTTGACCATTAGAGGCTGGCTATATTCACACTGTTGCCACAAAACGGTGTTTAAACCCCTTATAAATGTGATATTTTTTTTTTTACCATGTCCATAGGTAGTCAAAAATGCATTAGATTACTTTCATTTTGTAGACATTGACTACGTTTACATGGACATGAGTAATCGATTTACTTGCCTTAATACTATATGATTAAGCTGCTTACGTAAGTTTAAATGTTCCTTTCATGATCCGGTTTATACACTTTCCATGTTTGGATTGTTGAGATAAGACAATATTTGTTTGAGATGCAACAATCTGAAATCTGAGGTCTCAAAAAAAAAAAAAAAAAAAAGAAAAAAAATGTTGAGAATTGTTTGTTGTCCAAATGAAGTTCTTAGCAATGCATATTACTAATCTAAAAATTCAGTTTTAATATATATTCTGTAGGAAATGTACAAAATCTCTTCATGGATATTATACTTAATGATCTAGGTAAGGGAAGTTCATTTATATAGCACATTTCCTAAACAGTGATAATTTAAAGTGCTTTACTTAAAGAGGAATAAAAGAAACGAGTATAAGAAAAAAAAAATTACAAACATTTAAATGTTGTAAAACAGGTTTTAAAAGAATAAAAAAAAAGAAAGACATAATAGTGTAATCTGTCAAACATAGCACAGTGCTCATTCGGTAAAGGCACAGCTAAACAGATGTGTTTTCAGTCTTGATTTGAATGTGCCTAATGTTGGCGCACATCTGAACATTTCTGGAAGCTGATTCCAGCAGCGGGGGGCGTCAGAGCTGAAAACCGAGTCACCCTGCTTTGACTGAACTCTTTGACTGAATTTCTAATTTATTTTATCCTAAAGATCTGGGGGATCTGTTAGGTTTGTATTCAGTGAGCGTATCTGTAATCTATTGAGGTCCTAGGCCATTTGGTGATGTATAGACAAGTAATAATACTTTAAAATCTATTCTGAATGTAAATGGAACCCAGTGTAAAGACCTGAGGACAGGTGCTCTACTTTTCTGGTTCTGGTCAGAGTCCTGACAGCAGCATTCTGGATGAGCTGCAACTGTCTGACTGCCTTTTTGGGAAGGCCAGTGAGGAGGCCATTACAGTAATCCACTCTGCTGGTGATAAAAGCATGAACAAGTCCTCACTGGATACAAAGCATCTAATTCCTGCAATGTTTTTGAGATGATAGTATGCTAATTTACTTACTGCTTTGACATGACTAATGAAACTCTGATCTGACTCCGGAACAACACCAAGATTTTTGAGCTTATTCTTTGTTGTTTGACCCCTAGAGCCAAGGTACGCATTCACCTTGAGAACCTAATCTCTGTTCTCAAATGCAATGACTTCACAACTTCTAAGAACTTTTTCATTTTCACAATATTAGATCAGAAGTGCAGAGAAGCAACATTGTACACATACCCACTCAATAACCCTCCCTCACCAAGAAATAGACAACATATACATATTAAAATGCCAGGTGTAAATGAGAATGTGTCTCCTTTGTCTACTTGCGATCCTATTAATCAAAACTCATCTTAATACCAGGTGTAAAGCAGGCTTCAGATCAGTGTGACTCATAATGCCAGTAATAACAGTGATGGGAAGCTTGTCCAAGTCTGATATAGACATCACAAATCAAAACAGCCTAGAGAGATTCTCTCTGCACAAGTTTTGACAAGAACCACTTGTCCGACTGAAGCAGAGGAGTTTTATTTGAAATAGTTATCTGAATTAAAAGGTGTGCTGTGTATACAGACTTTGACGCAATCATCCTGAAAGCCTCTTATCTTTTATAAACATAGAATAAGGATGATTCCACAACTTCCACAATTAAATCTGTTTTGTTTGTTCTTCTGTTAACTCTGGCATCGGTAAGGTTTTTTTTTTTTTAAATAATTTTTGGAGCAGGTCATTGGACAACACCAGTGGTTTGTTCTGTTGACAATCAAAAAACCCCAAAAACATTTAAGGAGGATTGCAATAATGACTATAAAATTGTTTTTAAAGAATTAAAAATTCCAGCCAATCTAAAAGAAATATGACCTATCCAGAAGAAAAAAAATTATAGGAAATGCTGTGAAAAATTCCTTGGCCTTGGGAAATATTTGAAAAGGAATAAAAAGTTCACAGGAAGGATAATAATTTATATTAAAACACTTTCACTGTGGTTTGAATTCTCTCTTATAACAGTGTGAACTTCAGCGAAACTAAAAAGAAACACGACGTCTCCTCTAAAAACATAAATATATGGATTAACGCATATCAAAAACAGAAGGCAGCTTGGGAAAACCCTTATAGCATCTGGTGCCATTCTGCTGACTTCTAATACCTGGAAATATGTGACCTTTCCTTGACTAAAGGTCTGGATTCTTTAAGCTAGTTCCATTGCTTTATTGTAATCTGTTTTCCATTTATTTTTATACGCTGCGGTGAAATACATTTTATATGGTTATTAAATCTCTTTCCTATCAGATTCCTCTTGTTTAGGCCAACGTGTTGGGTGGAGAATTTCACTGTCTGTTGATATTAGAATCACTGACTGGTTTGAAGTGAGGTCTCGGCATCCTCTGACTCATCAAGTGTAAAGTAGTGCTTTGACTAATGTGGAATTATACATGTGAATTATCTTTTAGTAATGAGTAAGTGTCGATGCAGTTGTTGGTTACTTACCTTCAGTGGTTCCATCGACTCCCATGATGCATTTGATTGCCCTGATGATCTGCTCCACGACAGGTGGCGACATGGCTGTAGCGTAAACTGCACTGTGAGAGTGACACCGCAGATAATCCACCAATTCCTGCAGAAAAAAATAACAAACATAGTTCATTAAAATAATACTTAAATAAATTGGTATTTACTAAAATTAAATCACGGAAGCACATACAATTTTTATTCTAGAAGAAAAAAATTTGCATAAACTACGATGGAAGCACTTTTACCAGACAAATTCCAGTATGCGCATTAAAAATGGTCATGTGATTTTGCTGTAAATTGTCACGTGATGATCCGCGACTTCAAACACCACTACATGTTCATTGAGTCATGGCATTTGTCTAGGCGCAAGTCATTTATTAAATGAAGAAAAGATTCAAGCAGCTTCTCCTACCGCAACAAATTCCAATAGTATGGATGCAGCCTTGATGATGCAAGCTAAAATTGCATATCTCCGTGATGTCAGACACAATACACTCAATGGAGCTAGTGATGTCACTGAGGGGTAGGGTTAGGGGTGGGGTTAGGTTAGTGCATTGGATGCAACTGCACCAGGTCTGCATCCAGACCCCTTACGCAAATTCCAAATTTCCATTTTGTGAATATATATTCTCTGATTCATTGGATGGAAATGGTGCTTTATTCGCACATCTTTTATGCGATATTCCAGATTTGCACATACATTTATTTCACATTTTTGGATGAAAACATAACTACTGCCTAAAAATAAATGCAATTGAAGTAAAAGAAAGAAATTTATTACATGGTTTCCGCTATATTCATTCTTCCATGGCGGGGTGCCACACCAAAATTCATACCGACACAGCTACATTACAGCTTCTCATTCAAAACATTCAGTCGTTTTTTAGTGGGTTATATTAGCACAAAAATGTATAAAAGGTAAGTGAATTAAAACAGCACAAACTTTTCTGTAACCGTAGTAATGCTGTGCGTTATTTGTTTAACCCTTTAAGGTGATGTGCTTAGAGCACAACTTAGAGCACAGTAAATGGTACAACAAAATGTTTTTTTTACAATCCCATTTGCTGAAATAATACAAGAAAAACGCCACAATGGTGTTATCAAGACTTTCAGAAAAAGGGAAAAATTGTGTGAGACTGATGATGGCAGCCAGAGGAGAGAATAATGTCAAGTTTACTCTCAGCACAATAGATGCTGCATTACAAACACCTCGCATGCGGTAATTTGATGCAAAGATGATATAATACACACGTAAATACAGAAAAATGTTTAAAATTAAAATGTTTAAAAAAATCTAAATATTAAAAACTTTCTAGTATTTAAGATTACGATGACTGTTAAATGCGTCATAACAGTCTTGTGAAAAGGGTCCGTCACCAACAACAATGGCGGCACACACTATCTGCATTTTGATTGGTCAGATCACCTGTAAATCAAACTCCAAGCTGAACATTCTTTTTTGTTTTTCATTTTCTTCTCGGCTTATTCCCTTTATTAATCAGGGGTCTCCACAGCAGAATGAACGCAGCGGATGCCCACCTGCAACCCATCACCGGGAAACATCCATACACACTCATTCACACACATACACTACAGACAATTTAGCTTACCCAATTCACCTATACCACATGTCTTTAGGCTTGTGGGAGAAATCGAAGCACCTGGAGGAAACCCACGTGAACACGGGGAGAACATGCAAACTCCCCACAGAAATATCAACTGACCCAGCCTAGGCTTGAACCAGCGACCTTCTTGCTGTCAGGCGACAACGCTACCCACTGCGCCACCGCGTCGCCCACCAAGCTGAACAGTCAATTTGATTTTGATTTTACAAAGACTAATCTGTAAGTTTTAGGCAGAGTAGGTGATTCATGAGAATTGTATTGTGCACTTGAGGTTTAACCTCAGGTTTGTTCAAAAGACCTGAAATAGTAAGTGATTTAAAATGCCACCTACTTGCAGGAGTAGATGAACCGAAACACTGAACAGTCTAAAATACACCACTAGAGGGAGATGAAACTACACAGCAAACAAACACTTACTGATTTACTCGTAATGACAGCTTTACTCCCTTTTTACTATTTATTTATTCCATTAAACACTAAAGAAGATATTTTCAATAAAGCTGGAACCATGTAACCACTTTCATCCATAGTAAGAAAACCAAATACTAAGGAAGACAAAGGTTACAGATTTCCAGCTTTCTTCAAAATATCTTCTTTTGTAACTCAAACCGGTTTGGAACAAGTCAAAGGAGAGTAAATGATGATGGATTTTCCTGACGACTGTCCCCTTAAAATACCTTAACTACAAATCACTTGACACAATGCCTCACATTTTGCTGTCTAGAATTTAAGAAATGGAGTAAAATGTGTGTAATTCAGTTCACAAAAACACAAATAAGAGTGTGTGTGTGTGTGTGCATATTTTAGGACCATTTTGCCAGTAGTTCCAAATAAATTTAAACCTAGCATTTTCATTACTGTTCCATCTCTTAATACTTAAAAAATATAGTTCCCCCTAACATTCAGGTCATTCTTTCAGCCTTGGGTGGACACCAATACAGTGATTTCCACACAAACAGATGCTGTTGACTAGTTATGTGAAACATTCTGCTTCTCAAACAATTTTTCCAGACTTTATTCCTTGTCGTTTCTGCATCCGTTAAAAGGCTCCTGAGCAGCAGCCGATAAAGCTGAGCAGTCTAGTCTCCAGCTCTTAATCTGTGTCCTCCGACATCTGCATCCATGTGGAGGGGCGAGGGGAGGGACGCACATGGGCCTCTGCATCCAGATGTGTCCTCTACTTTGAGGACGGGGGCGATGGGGTTTTTAGAAGGGGGAGAAAAAAATCTGCAAATCAAACATCTGCTTCCACTTAGAGTGCAAGATCTGCAGAGCTTTAGGTCCTGGGAGCTTTGTGGAAACAGCGTAAGATAAGTCAGTTAAGAGAACGTGTCCGAAATCCACCCACATCTGTGGAGTGAAGGACTGGCTGGAGCCATTTGGCCAACCTCCCACTGCGCCTGTGTACACTGTCCTCACAGCTGCTTTACTCTGCAGCTTCTGGGCTCCTTTATTAAAGAATAAATTGTCAATCTAATTAAAGGGAACATTTTTTTTTTTTTATTAAGACTAATTATGACTAAAAAGTAGGTCTGCACAATACATTGTTTAAACCTCAATATTGCACAATTGTGTGAATTCTAGTGGTGTAATGGATCACAAATCTAACAGGTCGGACCATTTTTTGGATCAGCAAAAAAAGCAGGAGACAAATGTCAATTGCTTTTCATTTATACAAAAATATTACTGCAGAAACCAATGGCTTTAACAAACAGAACTTACAAGCTGTAATTTTAATAAAAATAAAAATCAAGAAAGAACCAGCTGAAAAAAGGGAAATATTCACTACGGAAAATACAGTTGCTGATAATGCTAAATATAGGAATCTAACATCTTGTTCAACAGATCATATTTATTCTCAATTAATGATTCAACAATTCACACAAAACTTCATGTTTGATTATAGGTGGATCATTTTTGAAAACCTATTCAGTGACATAATTTTGATGGTTGGTTACACAATGTAATTGCTACAACATTCACCAGCGTCAAGTTCCATTAAACGGTGATTTTAGTCTTTACCATAAACATCAGTGTTTATATCTGAACTATAATCTGTTCTCCAGGTACTTCTGTGTAATTTCATTGTTTGTAATTAACTGAAAAAGTGAAAAAACTGAATCTCTCTCGTTCAAACGCATATTTGAACGCAGCGCTTTGAAGGATTAATAAACATATGCAAATCATTATCATTTAACATTCATGTTGCGCGGGTTTGAATTGAGATCACAACCTTTTAATGTTTAATTGTGCAGCTTTACACTGAATGCATTAATGCAGCCTAAACAAACAGTGACAGAAAACACCTTCAATTATTAACCTAAGAAAGCATTTAGGTAGGTCCCACCACAACTTTTTCTGTCATCATTATATTTAACAGAGAAACCTAACTGCTTTCATACACATGATTTGAATGAGGCGGGAGGTGATCTTTCATTTATTGTTATAAATGTTGGATTAACCTACAAGTTCATTAAAAGTTATTAATTCGTGGGTCACGTGCGAACCCACAAACTGTGGGTTGTGATCATGATCCGTTACACCCCTAGTGAATTCGCAATAGTCACAGGATCTGCAATGTGGAGACAGGATTATAATTGACCAGTCACCACAGTTAGACTTGAAGTGACTCTGCAATGTTACCAAAAGTTGTATCATTTTAAAGGCTTGTGATTGTAAACATTTGAAGCCAGTTTAAAGCACAAGAATTTATTAATTTATTTATTTATAAAGGTTTGTTTTAATGTTATATCAGCAGCATTGGCTACATTCATGGAAACACCTGTACTGAATATTCAATATATAATTTACAATGCGGCATGGTGGCTCAGTGGTTAGAACTGTTGCCTCACAGCAAGAAGGTTTCTGGTTTGAGTCCCGGCTTGGTCAGTTGGCATTTCTGTGTGAAGTTTGCATGTTCTTTCTGTGTTGGCGTGGGTTTCCTCCGGGTGCTCCGGTTTCCCCCACGGTTCAAAGACATGCGCTATAAGTGAATTGGATGAACTAAATTGACTGTTGTGTGTGAGTATGAGTGTGTGTGAATGTGAGAGTGTGTGGGTGTTTTCCAGTACCCAGCATCTGCTGCAGAAAACATATGCTGAAATAGTTGGTGGTTCATTCCGCAATAACAACCACTGATATATATGAGACTAAGCCGAAGGAAAATGAATGAATGAATAATTTACAATCATAACTGTTTCTTAATCATCCATTGTACAAAAATATGCAAATAACAACAACAACACTGTCACTGATTAAAAGTCATATAAGTTTCCTTTTGATAATTGATATTCAAAAAATCCTGCAGAAGACAGGATTCGTTTCCCTTTAAATAATTCCTGAATAAAAACATTTTCTAATATAATTTAAAAATATACATTCTATTAATAAATGTTTTGGAGAATAAATTATAATGTTTGCAACTATTTATGTATGTATTCAATAAAGACTATTCAGTCTTGTTTTATAATTGATTATTCAGTTTGTCTACCTTAACACTGCTAAACTCCCAGAAAACTGTGCGCTGTTGATTTGATTTGTTTTGTTTTGCTTTGCTCTGTTGTGTTTATCAATGCTTATGATTTTATTAAGCCATTGCAATACTGCTCTACTAAAATGTTCAATTACTCAATGTTTTTTTTTTTAGCTTATAATATATTGTGGTGATATTGCTTTGATATTAAATACACTAAAGCTTTATGATTCATTATTGAAAGATTATGATTCTGATTCAAACACACAGCAGTCCTATTACTAATAACCATAATTCTGAAGAACCATAATTGTCACTGAATCATCCAAGAGATTTGTTCAAAAACACTGATTCATGCAATAATAAAACAAGCGAAGCCTTCTCGAATCACTGAATCATTCAAACTAAATATTAATTCAAATAAGGATTTTTTTAAATAAATGACGTTTTTTTTTTATCATATCCTATTCATCGAGCAATGCTTAAATCAATAACTTTTACCACAAAATAATATTAAGTGGAACAGTGTTCAACTTTGAGGTCAGTATATTAGAATGCCCCCTGAAGGCTCATGACTGGAGTAATACTGTAATACATAGTGAAAATTCTGCTTTGATATTACAAGAATAAAAGTAATTTCAAAACATTCATATAGAGAAAAGTTATATTCAATCATATTACAATGTCAGTCAAATAAATGTAGCTTTGCTAAGTTCAAAAATGTTTTTAAAAAATCCTACACTGTCCTCAAAACTTTGAAGAGTAGTATAGATTACAGCCTAGTGCCATTTTAAGAAGCATCCTGTCCAAACCTGCAATTCTGATTTGTTCCATAAAACAGACCTGGCACTGGTCCAACAGTCTCACCTTATTAAACAACACATGCATGGGGTCTCTCTCTCTCTCTCTCTCGCTCTCTCTCTCTCTCTCTCTCTCTGTTCTCCAAAGTATCTGTAATTCAAAAAGCCTGCAGTCGTTTTCAGTCTTTTATAATCAACTGCCATGTCCGTGATGTGGTTATGAAGTGAAGTGGTCTTTTTTAATGGAGTAATGAGATGAGAGCGGCGGTATGACAGGACCGTGACTGACATTTGGGGAACATATGTAGTTTTACATCATGAAACCAGACCGTGTGTTTGAGTCCGGGGAATGGTATGCATGTTGAGTAAAGGTGGCAAAAGTCATTTGTGCAGCACCAGCGTCACCGTATGACAAACAGTAGCTCTATGGGTGAATTTCTGTACGTTAGGCTGATTTCTGCCTTTTGAATTTTGATGACCTTGATGGTAAAGCATTGAATGCTACCCACCTTTTTGCCAGCAATGTACCCGCCGGTAGCCCCGAAGCTCTTTGTGAAGGTGCCCATCAGAACGTCTATTTCTTTAGGGTCCACCCCAAAATGTTCTGTAACTCCTCGACCGGTGGGCCCCACGGCTCCAATGCTGTGGGCCTCGTCGAGGTACAGATAAGCCTTGTACTTCTTCTTTAGTGCTATGACCTCTGGCAACCGGACGAGAGAGCCTTCCATACTGAAAGAAAGATTTCAGTTACGGTGTTTATAAGACAGGGTTGTGACTACAATTAAAATGTAAATAGTAAATTATTAACGTGCATTTCATTACTTGAAATAAAGTCAATTTAAACTGAAAATGGTCACATTTTACAATAAGGTTTCATTAGTCCTTATTAAAATCCAAATTCATGCTAGTTCACATTAGTTAATGCACCGTGAGTTAACATCAACAACAGTATTTTCATTAACTAACGTTAACGTAAACAATTACTGTAGAAAATGTATTGTTTGTTGATTTTTCATGTTAGTAAATGCTAGGGCTGCGATTATTTTATTTTTCTGCAATTTAACAATTGCTATAGGAATACAGTTTCACAAGATAGTTTGAATAGCTCTATTTGATGGTTTTCTGAGGAGTCTAACAGTATTCGGGTACAGAAATTGAATAATTACAATGCTAAAAAATGTTTTGCTTACTTTGCTTTGTCTCTTTCTAGTCCAAATATCTAAAACTTTTTAGATCAATTAAGAAAATAGTATAGCATGTTGAGTTTTTCCTTAAAACAAGTCAAATAACTGTGTTTTAGCTTTGAAATGTAGATATTGTAGATATGTTATGAAACGAGACAAAAATTCTGAGAAAAACTTTTTTTTTTTCATAAATCTTATAAATTCCATATACATGCAGTAATTAAATTAAATTAAATTATAGTTGACCAGGGGCTACAGAATTGTGAGTCAACATTGCATCTTGTGATGTGATGATTGCAGATGCGCATGTTGCGATATCGGTGGTAAAACGATATATTGTGCAGTAAGTAACATTAGCTAATTAATAAGTAACATTACAACCTTATTGAAAATTTTTACCCATAAAATATTATAATTAATATAATTTTTGAATATTATTTATTGAATCTAGTTGCTAAGTTTATTTGTTTAACTTTCATTTAGCTTGACTTCAATAAATCACAATAAAACTTCAATATTACCAAAATAAAAAAGTATTAGAATTTTATTTTCAAATAATGCATTTCATTTTCAACTTTTTCTTCACAGCTATTTATTACTTTTTATTTAGTAATATAATAAAATAGTATGAATCTCATTCGTATCGATTAATATAATTTGCTCATACCCCAAGTCATGATTTTACCAAGTAGGACATGTTCCTGGATTAACATCTATGTTGATCCTGAAACAACATTCCAATCAGCTAATCAGAATTAAGGGATATGTTTACAGTTTATGTTAAGTTTAGGCTTACGGTTAGGTTTATGCACTTCATTGTTATCCAACTTTTATTCCCCTCTGATTTTGGGAATAATTTACGGTTATGGTTGGGTTTAGGGGTAGGGAATAGGTATGGATTACATTTTCAACAAAAATGATGTTCCAGGATCAACATACAGTGCTCAGCATATATAAGTACACCCCTCACAAATCTGTCTTTTAAATTCATATTTTTAATAGGAAGTTATACAATATTATATTTGTGCATATACATTAGATTAGTCAGTACTGAAGCCAAATCTGGAGCTTATCTAACAAAATAACTTACGATAACGGTCCAACATGAGTACACCCAAATTTATACGTTATAGAAACATTGTGGAAATTTTGTAGGTTGTAATTGTTTTTACAATATTTAGCTTGAATTTAATTGTATTATCTCTTAGTTTCTAAATATGTTTGGTGACTAGAATATTATTTGAATAAATATATCTGTTTAATAAATCTGTTTTGTTTAAATGCACCAAAATACATTGCCTATATTCACTGAGAAATGGATAAAAATATTCTATTTCAAAATGGGGTGTACTTAATTATGCTGAGATCTGTAGATGTCTTTTAAAAATATATATTTTTTACCTTTAATTGAGATAGGACAGTGGAGATCACAGACAGGAAAGTATTGGGAGCAAAGAGAGGGGAAGGGTTGGCAAAGGATATCAAGCCGGGAATCGAACTCGGGTCGCCGTGAGCACCATAGTGCTATATGTCAGCCCACTTAACCACTAGGCTATTGGCGCCGACAGAGCTCGGTAGATGTTAATCCAGGATTGCATCGTACTTGGCAAAATCCTGACGTGCCATGCCCCCTAGGTTTCCATTAGGTGTCCATTTTACATTAAATTATTAAAAAAATACAAAAAATAGTTAAGTATTAGTGAAAAGGTGGCTAATTTATATGAACTGATACAATGCCATTTGTACTAAAATGTACAGCTATTTTTAGTACAAATGGCATTCTCAGTATATAAATACAAATTAGCCTAATGTATTCACCAATACATGACACTTTTTTGTATTTCATGCAACTATTTTAGGTTATAATGGATATTACATTGTAATATATTAATTTAGCATGATAACTGTATCATTGCATGTAATATTATGTATAATAATCATTATACACATTAATCCTTATAATCCATAACCTTTTGTGTCTCTTTTTTCCAAATAAATAAAGCATCTGTACTCTTAGACAGTGGTTCTGAGAAATTCCACTTTTGTCAGTGACAGCACAATGCACTCTAAATGGTTTGATCTGGCTACCTTGTACAGGTGTGGTTGCAAGTTAGTGAATCATTCATAATCTTTTATAATCCTGTGTGAATTTCATATAAAATTCATGAAGCTTTAGTGTTCACATCACAGCACAGTGAGCACAGATTTATGCAATAAATGACCTTACAAAAAAGGGTTATCAATGCTTAAAAGACTGGAAATGGTTACGCATCCACCACTGAAGACATTGGCCTCAATAAACCGACAAATCAGAATAACATAAAGAAACGAGAGCAATAAAGAGGCACTTCCACTGCATCCAAAACAACTGCCACTGGTTATTTAAACCCTAAGAGATAGTAAATACCTCTCTCTCTCTTATACATTCCTTCTTTGTCAAGTAATCCAAGCTATAAGTGAAGCTGAATACTAATTTATTATTTATTTGCTTCATCCTTTATTTCATGCAACTGCTTATATTAAGAATGGACTAAACATAAGCGAATAACATCCACGAGCATTCTGACCTGTAAATGCCCTCCACCATTATAAGAATCTTCTTCCAGGAGCGATGGGTACGAGGCTGCCCGGAGCAAATCGCTTCCTTCAGCAGCTTTTCTAGACTCTGCATGTCTGAAACCAAACACAAAACAAGCACACTGACACAATCAGCTAAAAGAAATACACACCCTTAGTTGGTATTTTTTCCCTAACCAAACAAAGAGCTTTCTTCTTTATTCATCTTCCCAATGCAAACAGAAAGAGACACTTATAAAGGTTTACAAAAAGGATTGGTTATAAGAAATTTTATAAGAAATATCACATTCTTTTCTTTATCCCTTTCGATTAGATCCAGATTAGAAGACTAAGACATTACAAATTGAACAAACAACTGAACATGCTTCTGGATGCCTCTACTGTATTAGGATAATGATAAGGTTCTGGTATATATACTGTACCCTGCAAAAAATGTTTATCTTACTTTGAGTTTTTGACTTGTCGCAGTATTTAAAATGTATAAAATATATTTTTTGGTTTTCCAAAATAATACATCAAGATAGGTGTTTATTTCCCTTATCATATCTAAACGTAACCACATTGGCAGACAATTTTGCTTGTTTTAATCTTAAAAAAAAAAAAATTACTTAATTTTGATGTACTTGTCTATAAAATGTAAGATTTTTATTTATTTATTATTATTTTTTTTTAAATTTGGACCAGAAACGAGACAAAACCTCAAAGTAAGAAATCAAGATGCATTTTCTAAGCAAGTATAAAATATAGTTTTTTTCTCAGAAAATCTAAACTTCACTTACAATTTAGCATGTTTAAAAAAAAACTCACTTAAAGATGCTGTATGTAAGTTTTTTCTCTTCTAAAGCATAAAAATACCATAATATATGTTCGCAGATATTTAAGAAACATGCTAAGTGAACATTCTTGTTTATCTGAAAAACAATGCAGAAGTCAGATATTCTGCTTTGAAAATGGGCGTTCCCTGCCAGAACGCTATCTTTGTTTTGGTTCTTTTAATCCACCCACTGCCTGTTTAGCCAATTATATTTCAGCACCTCAGGTTGCCTTGGTAGAAAATCACATATTTCAATTAGTCTGTCAGAAAGGCTCTGAAAACATGCGTCCGTGACTGAAATGCGACCTCCTGTGGACAGTTGCAGACAGAAATGAGATGAAGATTCTGAGTTCCACACGAGGTTATTAATTAGCAAATAATATAAATATTACGAACGTAAACATTAGGTGAGCAGGTTACATTGTAACCCCATATCAAAACACGCTATGTGATGAGATTTGCAGTGATAAGCAATTTGGCTGTTTGCACCAGTAGAAATATGACAGAAATTTAAACACAGTCATTCAGAAGCACAGAATATGCACTCACTCATGAAATGGTAAGGTTAAGAATCAGCTTAATACATCTTAAACCTCTTTAACATTATTAAATGTAGATGAGTTGGTTTTGAGTCATTGTTCTAAAGTTCAATTTCAAACAGTTTATTTTATTTTCAAGATCTGAGGTGAACTATCTGCTGCTGCTTTCAGTAGTATGGCAATAAATGTCATGTGAAATGGCACTCAAACTCACATTATTAGCATTTAACACTAAATAAAGCACATGAGGCGTACCTGAGGTGATCATTGTTTTTTGTTTTCAGCTGCAAGAAATAGAAGCTGTTTCTAATATATCAATTCGATGTGTTGGTTAGAACAAAAACTTATTTTAATATGGAAAATATTCCTTCTGCGTACTGTTGCTTTTATATAGAACATGATTTAAATCAGCCTTTAGGCTTGATTAGACTCGCTCCTGTTGGTCAATCTGGCAACCTGCACTTGCGTTTGTTTTGATCCAGGAATGTAATACCTAGTTCAACCACTGGGTGTCAAACTTACATACTGCACCTTTAATTTTGATGAGGTAAAGAAATTGTAAAAAAAAAAAAAAAGTCTTGTCTTGTCTAGAAAATGCTGCTTGATTTAAGAATTGTTTGATATTTAGACTAGAAACCAGACAAAGCATTGCCTAAATAAGTCATCAAAATAGTTGTTTTTTTTCCCCATAGAAAATCTAAACAACTTGCCCTATTGGCAGAAAATTAAGCTTGTTTTAAGAAAAAAAACTCTTATTTTTGATTTTTTTTACTTGTCTAGAAAATGCTGCTTGATTTAAGAACTTTAAGATATTAGGACTAGAAACAAGACTAAAACTCAAAGTAAGAAAAGCATATTTTGCAATGTACATTGGTGTTTGCTAATCCATGTATTCAAAACCTGAATTAAAAATGTCACTACTGCCAAAGTAAGACTTAGCAAAAAATAAAAAAGTCAATTATATACAAAATAGTTGCCCTACATCACTAAAATAAGTCTAAATAGCTGTTTGTCCATGTGGGAGAGTGGGGCTTTTATGTATCAGGTAAATTACTTGAATTCAATGATCTGATTTATTACAGCATGAACTTGCATAAAACAAACATTAACCAAAGCTAAATTGCATCTTACTGCAAAAAAGTCTTTCCAATAATTGTATCCTAGGGGGAATGACTGGCAAAGCCTGAAGCATTGAAGGAAAGGGAAATAAATTACAATGATTAATAGTGATGTTATGTAAAACGGAGTTCTAATTGCACACTGGGATATTCAAGGGCACTATTATTGGTTGGTCCGATTTATTGTGTAGGCCCAAATGCATGAGTGCATTATGTAAATAAGCCCCAAAACACATTATAAGCAACTAGCCCAAAGCTTTTAATAAACAGACATTGTAATGTTATAAACTGGCCAACAGATGGCAGAGTTGAACTACAAAATCAAACTAGGAAAGCTGGATTGTGACCTGTGTCACATCCTGATCTCATTCCTCCACTCTTACCCTACAAACTTCTCCCCTTCCCTACTGTCTCTATGAATATAAAGTGACAAAAAGACCAAAGAATAGACTGTTCCATATAGTGTCTCATTAAAGTGGCCTCATTTCAAACAGGTGGACATATTTAGGCCAGTGAAGGCCAATGTGGACACGGCCTGCTTTCTTTATCCACGCAGTCCTGAAATACACTCACCTAAACAAAGCTTTCAGGCCAAGAACAACTTGAATAGGAAGAATGACACGTCAAATCGGAAGGTGTGTGGGCCTAAATGTCAAACTCTGTCTTTGTTTAGATTTGCTATGCTGTCATGCAGCTCGGCTATGGACGTTTTGAGTCAAAACTTATTTGGTGTGCAGTGGAAACCCACCTACTCACTTCAAAATGCACGTTACTCAAAACATTTGAAGTGAAATGACAAAGTTTCATTTTAGGTTTACCATTTTTAAAAAAAGCTCAATTCTTTCCCTCACCAAGTTCTTATATAATTAATAAAGCAGCAAAGCTAAAACAGGCCTTCTCTGAATATTCTCAGTGTCTGCAGAACATTTAGGGAATTCAAAGGTCCAGCGAAATTAAAACAACATCTAAAGTGTTTTTGGATGTTAGTATCAGTATGTTAGTCTTCAAGGATATCTTTAAGCTATTGTGATACAAAACAATGACAAAATTTAGAAGATATAAATCCAATATAAACAAAGCTTGTAGTTTGTCACTTCCGCCTGAATGTATCAATGGTTTTTTTTTTTCACATCACCTGATATTCAGTTTCTCATCAAACATTTTTTAAAGGGGAGGGGCTATTCTATGTCCTGCCCTCTTTTCGTTTTTCTGTTGAGATTATGCCAAACATCAAATAAAACCTGCACAATTCAAAGCACTTTACTGGACCTTCAAATAAACTTAATTTGTTTACATTCAAATGTGCCTTTTCAATGGGCATAAGCAGACACCAACCAGAGAAACAGAGAAAAATAATGCTACAGTCTGCTTCTGATTATATATCTTGCAGCAGGATTAATGTCAAGTTCCATCTTCCGACTTCTGAACATTACGCAGTCATCTAAAAATGATGGATAACACTCAAAAAGTGAACATTTAGGGGAAAGTTCATCCAATAAGGAAATTGTGCTGTTAATACCCTCAGGGCATGCAAAATAAAGGTCACTACCTTTCTTTGGTAAGGAACAATTATACATCTTTGGTGATTCATAAAATATAAGTCAATGGCTACAGTCACGCTGGAATGAGGGTAATAATTTAGTAAATAACATTCAGTTTATTAAACAGACAGACTTAAGTTTCGCTTAAATCCATCCCACTCTGTCTGATCTACAATTCCTGTGTACTTGGTTAGACTGTTTTGCACTTGAACACCACCAAGTAGTGTTTTACTGTAACTTCAGGAGCTCTAGGCATGTGATGAAAAAGCAGCAATCTCATTGGTCATCCAGTTTTTAAAGTGGCATGTAAGTTGTTTTTTAAAATAAATACATTTGTGATCGATTTACGCCGAGGGGTTAAATCCTATGTGAAAAATACTACATTAATTTATAGTAAATACTACAGTGTTTTTGAACTATACTATAGTAAAGTGCATTATACTGTATATATTTTATTTACATTTACAACTTTTATTTTATTATGCATTTACAACTCTTTGTTAATGAATACTACAACATACTGTAGTATTAATTATAGTGAACTAATATATTTTATAGTATAAATACTTATGGGGCGACGCAGTGGCGCAGTAGGTAGTGCTGTCGCCTCACAGCAAGAAGGTCACTGGTCCTCATCTGGGACGGTTGGCGTTTCTGTATGGATTTTGCATGTTCTCCCTGCGTTCCCGTGGGTTTCCTCCGGGGGCTCTGGTTTCCCCCACAGTCCAAAGACATGCGGTACAGGTGAATTGGGTAGGTTAAATTGTCCGTAGTGTATGAGTGTGAATGAGAGTGTATGGATGTTTCCCAGAGATGGGTTGCAGCTGGAAAGGCATCCGCTGCGTAAAACATGTGCTGGATAAGTTGGCGGTTTATTCCGCTGTGGCGACCCCGGATTGATAAAGGGACTAAGCCGAAAAGAAAATTAATGAATGAATAAATACTTTTTACTACAGTAAATTGTAGTGTATTGTAGTATAATGTAATGTTATAAAAACTACAGTATTGGGTCATTAGTTTATATTAGTATAGCAACTATAGGATCACTACAACAGATCAATCCAAGTACTTCGCTATAGTACGATTCAAAAATACTATTGTATTTCCTATTAACTACTATAGTATTTCTTCACGTGAGAAGCCTGGGTTTTAATTTGGCTTGTCTGTTTATTTTTTGACCCTCAAAGTCACTGTAACATCTGACTCTCACCAAAACTTTTTTTAAGGTTCAAGTAAAGAAAACTAAGCAAACTAAGCTAATCTTTGTTTTTGGGTGACTTACCCCTTCAAGGCTAACACAGGGCAGATATTTGTCAACAAACATGTCCTAACAAATAAATTGCTATGCAGTGCGAACACTTATTCCGCAGGTGTACCTGTTTAAACAAAGAGAATAATTTACCGCGTTTTACACTCCTGCTTGCTAAACAGGTTGGATTATGATTTACTGATGAACTTTGACTCACCGATGCATTTCATTTACTTTAAAGTAAATATTTATCATTAGCGTATCATATCCACCCACATTACATCACACACACGCATCTCAGCTAAATCAAAGGTGCCTCTGCACGTGTTTCCATCTTGGAAGTTGCACTTTACTCAATAGGAAACTAAATACAACATTACTTCTCACCATAATCAAACAAACCTGAATCAACTTTTGTGGTCAATTTAAACAATTTGCCAAGAGGAATGGAGTTAGGTTGAAAAGAAAATACTATTTCGCTTGAATCAAGACCATTTTCAAATGAGTAGCACACAACCTACTATTAGCCAGATGCTGTAAGCGTACATTGAAGCTTTTGTTGTTCATGCATCAACTATTCTCATTGATCCTCTAGAGAAAGATGCGCTCAAGTTTTTCAGTAACTACACAAGAATGCCATTAACCACTATGGAATCCCTAAAGCACTGCTAATAAAAACCCGCAAACATAGCCCGCTGCAGGCTAATGCTTAAATGTAGTTACTAACCATTAAGGTGATGACCTTAGAATTTAAAGACGTTGAGTAGTTGTGTTCATAACTAAACCCACACAGTGACCTGGCATTTATTAATATCATAATATTGCGAACATGTACTCACTGTTGTGTTTGAAGACTCGAATGGTTGCTCCTGACAACCTGGCTCCAAGAATGAGGGATGTGTGATTTAGCTCATCGCTCAGAATCAGACAGCCCTGGAAACAAGACATATGTTACTTCATGGCTCTGAACACATAATGAATCAGCAACCCACCAATAACGCATTGTGAGGGTCTATTCAAAAGATATTGCAAATAAATCACAAACAGTTTAATATATGGCACCTTTTAAAAATTCTGCTTTTGGTGGGGTTTACAGAAATTACAAATGTCATACAATTTAATGATCAAAAAATAAAATAAATATATCCTATTAGTTTTCACTTATTATACAGTAAGTTTGTTTTTCCTTTTCCCCCTTTAATTATTTGTGGGTTTGTCTGTTTTTCTGTAATCTTATATCCTCCATTTTCTGTTATTGAAATCTTAAACTTGTAATTATTTTGAGCTCATTTATTTTGAGCACATTTAATTAACCACAAATTCAATCCAGTCACACCTAAAGATTGATCAGTCTGGTTCCAGATCCACTTTATCAGCTTCGGGGTGTAGCGGATCACAGTTGATCCGGGATTCGTATGGTTTGGAACACCCTTTGTCTGCTGATTAATAATTTTTTTTTTTACTGGTACTTAATCTTAAATTTGTAACAATCACAGAGAGATTGCCTCTCACATCATTCAGATCACATGTATGAAAGCATTTAGGCTTTCCTGTAAAATATAATGATGTTGGTGATTTGCATGTTTATTAATCCTTCCAATCGCTGCATTCACATCTGTGTTTGAAAAACGCAAAAATCAATAATGAGATTCAGTCTTTAGTTTTTTGAGTTGGTTATGGAGGTACAAACAGTCAAATAACACAGAAGTACTGGGAGAACAGTTTCTAGTTTAGATAAAACCACTGATGTTTATAGTAAACATTAAAATCACCATCATATGTATCAAACTTGATACTCACAAATGAAAGTTGTAGGCCACAATTACATTATGTAACCAATAGGTGGCAACAACAAAAATATGCCACTGAATACTTCCTCAAAAATTATAAATCTAGCAATGAAACATGACGTTTAATGAGTGAATAACTGAATCATTTATTGAAAATGAGCCTAAAAATAAATATGGGTTGTACAAATTATGTTAGATTTCTACATTTAGCGTTATCAGCAACAGTAGTAGTAACAGTGAATTTTTCACAGAACTGAATATTTGACTATTTATTTTTATTCAGCTGATAATATTTTCATTTTATTTTGAATAAAATTACAGGTTCCAAGTTCTGTTTGTTAAAACCAAAAGTGTCTTGCAGTACTGTTTTTGTAAAAACTGCAAATAACTTTTGTCTCCTCTTTTTGGCTGATCCGAAAAAAGGTCCGATCTGTGATTAAAAAAACTATAACGTGATCCAAACTGTGAGAGTTGTGATCCGTTACACCACCACAAAAAATGTATTAAAACATGTTAACAATGTGCTAGAACATGCTAACATATCAATCAAGGCAGAAGTGTATTAAATCCTGTTTTAAGTATGCTATAATTGTAACTGTTAAATCATGCTAACAATGTGCTAAAATCCATTATCAATGTTAACCCATGCTACAAAAATGTTAACAATGTGCTAAATCATGCAAATAATAAGCCACATCATCAGCAGGGTGTGCTATCAGTGCTAGATATATGCTAGCAATGTACTGAAAAGTTAACAGTGTGATGAATATGTATACTAAATAATGCTACATAGGATAGCATAGAGCTGGGTGATTAATTAAAGTATTTGAAATCAACGTTCAGAACCTATAACCGATACAATTTTTCCAGGACAATTTTTTTAATTACTTTCCATTTCGCATGTGGAACCACGTGACTCTGCTCTGTAAGGCTGAGGCTGGTTTATACTTTTGCGGCCACTTTGCGGCTGCTCTCTCTGATCAAGTAGGATAATGGACCCATTCTTGAGCCTTACTTTGCACTACATTGACGATGATTGTAAGCTGCGCCGGAGATGCCTTGAGACGGCATATTTTCCATTACATTCAAATTATTATTTACATTGGCAAGGCAAGTTTATTTATATAGCACATTTCATATACAGTGGCAATTCAAAGTGCTTTATATAAACAAGAATAAAAGAGACAAGTATACGAAAATAAAAACGAATAATAAAAGTGATTCAAAACATATAAAAACAGATTAAAATGTGTTAAAACAGGTATTAATAACAAAATAGACATAAAAGTGGGATCTGTCTGATGATGCACAATGCTCATTCAGTAAAGGCGCAGCTAAATGGATGTTTTAAGTCTTGATTTGAATGAGCCTAATGTTGGAACATTAAAATATTTGTTTAAAGAAAATGGAAGAAATGCACAGTTTAAAATATTATTTACACGATATACTAGGGTTATTTTATTTAGAAGAGATACTGCTCATTTTCTACTTTTAATATGAAAATAATTAATTTTGTTTCCTACAGTGTAAGTTATTTAGGCAATGAGTGATTTAATTTCAGTTGTTTAACACTGCTGTTCAATAAAGAATCATAGATAGTAGACGGTATGTTTCCTTCCATAGATATATACACTAGATCTTGCATACGGACCCTGAGCATGTGTCAATAGCGCCACCACATTTATACAGTGCTTCCAGGACAAATGTCATTCAACTGCACTAGTCAACCGCAAAGCCAATGTGAAAATGCTGGACGCTGTGTATGGGTGTAGTAATGAGCAAACAAAGAAAAACAAGCACAAAGGCAGAACGTTTCATAGGTAAGATTTCGTTTTTGTGTGTTGCACACTTTTGTGCTAAACATATTGATGATAATACTGTCTTTTAGTGCACTGATCATAAAGCAAAGTAGGCTTGTGCTAGTTTTGTTGAATAAAATAAGCAAAGAATGTAAATGAAATATGACAACAAGATACTGCCGTGCCAGAAACTTGTTTTATTGTCAGCTAAGAGAACAAGTCATTCATAACGGGGATTCACTCACAATCAACTCGCTCCCTCTGTTAGAATTAGAAGTAAAAGCAGAAAAGGGGTGTGTGTTTCAGGACACGGATTAGATCAAATTTAACAGAGAGGGAGGAAAATACATTTCCATGCACACAAACACACAGTCTTTGCCGGCAGTACCTGTGTGATCACCATCAATGTAGAAAATGATGTAAATTTATCATTTTCATAATTAAAAAAATATTCGCATACTGACCACCGGGAAAACTCCAGATAAGAGATATATGTATATACAGTTGAAGTCAAAATTATTAGCCCCCCCCCCCCCCCCCCCCCCCCCCCCCTGAATAATTAGCCCCCCATTTATTTTTTTCCCCCAATTTCTGTTTAACAGATATATTTTAACACATTTCTAAACACAATAGTTTAAATAACTCATCTATAATAACTAAATTCTTTCATCTGTGCCATGATGACAGTAAATACTATTTGACTAGATATTTTTTAAGACACTTCTATACAACTAAAAGTGGCATTTAAAGGCTTAACTAGGTTAATTAGGTTAACTAGGCAGGTTAGGGTAATTAGGCAAATGACTGTACAATGATGGTTTGTTCGGTAGACTATCGAAATAAATATATAGCTTAAAGGGGATAATAATTTTGACCTTAAAATTGTTTTTAAAATTAAAAGCTGCTTTTATTCTAGCAGAACTAAAACAAATAAGACTTTCTCCAAAAGGAAAATTCGGATTTAGTGATTTGGGGGCCCTAACCAACTCCAGCCATCAGGGCCCAAGTCCTGAAATGCACTCCTTCTGATTTTATTTAATTTAAATTTATTTAGCAGTTTTTTTATGTCATCTTCTTTTCAATGTTTTTTCTTAATGCAAGATCTACATTTGAAATGATTAGTTTTCTTAAAATGAATTTACAACAAAATAATAATTTCTATTTAATATCTATTTAAAACATAATAATATTATGTTTTATTGCATATTAAATGATATTTTATGATGTAAAAATTATATTTGTTTGACTCTCACTATACAAATATGATGTTATATATAGTTTATAGGGATAATTTACACTTCTAGGTATTTATTGGGGGCCCCCAGATGTCCTGGGGCTCTAAGCTGCAGCTTACCTTGCTTATTGGTTAATCCACCCCTGCCCATGCAAACACTGGGAGAACATGCCACGCAGAAATGCCAACTGGACTCAAACCAGTGACCTTCTTGCTGTGAGGCGATAGTGCTAACCACTCAGCCACCATGCCACCATTCTTTTAAGTTTTCCATTGACTTTTAAACCATGTAAAGAGAAGAGAATCAAAAGACTATTCTTATATTTTGTTATAAAAAAATACAATATCTGCAAGGACTTCTGGGAACACTACTCTGAGTAAAGACTTAAATTAAGTTACAGTAGATTTATGAATTTGGAAGACATTTTCTTCTAATGCATCTTACAGTGCATTCGATCAATGAGCCTTTCCCCTGGAGATCAAACCCCCAGTCTTAGTCTTCTTAATGTTAAATCTTCTGACATAAACTGGATGACAAAGTCTCAATAGCTGCAGAGCATGGTCTTATTCAACACTGTCATCTCCTCTTCACCTTGAGAGGCCTTGACCTGACACCTCCACCAGAAGGCAGAATTTGTTGGACCCTCTGCTTTAACCGATCCCTCAAGGCTGCAGCATCATAAAGACTTTCCATGAGTAAAAACATCCCCCACTGCATTTTTCTGGCACCTCAAGACAGTCCTTCAGCCCTTTGAATCTCCTCCAGATCCTCAGGTCTTCTCATCAGAGCTGGTTTTGACGACCACATCATTGAGCCAAGCATAAACAAACCCTAATGAGATGCCCTAAACAAACGTTGTCACTTCTAACTATGCTCGTTTATCAGATTGCACATTATTTTTTAACAAGGGTTTGTTTAATGTGCTGGTTCGTTGGCTTATTCAGTGGTGCATGAAAAACTGTTTATGGTGGCAATTAATAGCAGACACCCAGAGATAACAGATTAATAGCACAATGCTGAGCTCAATTCAACAGATAAAACTGAATGATTTAAGACGGATGTAAAGAGGCACCATTGAGGATTAACTATTAAATGCTGACCTTTCCGACTAGAGCTGGAATGTTCATGGAATTGGTTGCGAAACCCATTCCAAACGCCATGGCAGACTCCACACCCAAGAAGTCAGCCACAAGTTGCTCAAGTTCCTCGTGAATGCTGAAGTTACCTATAAAGAGATAAAGAAATATATCAGTATGGTAGTTTTACCAAAATGACTCACCTTTTTGTTTCATTTTACAGTAAAAGGGAACAGGAAATGCGACAGAACAGACTTGAGAATTGGAACCTACATGAGTATTGCAGTTCAACATGTTACACGCTTGCAAGAAATCAAATTAGAGTTGATTTGGACCTAACAATACAGTGAATTCCTCCATTGACAAAGCAAATCTCACACTTGGAATACTATTTACAGTGTATTCAAAGATATACAGTTGGAGTCAAAATTATTAGACCTCCTGTGTTTTTTTTTTTCAAATATTTCCCAAATAATGTTTAACAGAGCAAGGAATTTTTCACAGTATTTGCTATATTATTTTTTTCTTCAAGAGAAAGTCTTATTTGTTTTATTTTGGCTAGAATAAAAGCAATTTAATTTTTTTTTAACAATTTTAATGTCAATATTATTTGCCCCTTTAAGAAATATACTTTCGATAGTCTACAGAACAAACCACTGTTATACAATTACTTGCATAATTACCCTAACTTGCCTGTTTAACCTAATTAATCTAGGCAAGTCTTTACATTGCACTTTAAGCTGAATACTAGTATCTTGAAAAATATCTAGTAAAATGTTATTTACTGTCATCATGGCAAAGATAAAAGAAATCAGTTATTAGAAATTTGTTATTAAAACTATTATGTTTAGAAATGTGGTAAAAAAATCTTTCTGTTAAACAGAAATTGAGAAAAAATATACTAGGGAACAAGTATTTAAAAAGGGCTCATAATTCTGACTAAATTCTGATAAAATTGTATATGTATCTAGTATGGGCATTTTCTGAGATTAAACCCATGATTGTTAAGATACTACAACTACACAACTCCCACTAAAGATGCTATTTAATATAAATCTACAGTAGATATACCTAGGCATAGCTGAATAATAAGAGTTCAGTACATGGAAATAGCAATACGCTAAGCATCAAACACTATTGTTTCCTTGTTCTCATATGAATCCCAAGAGTGTAAAATCACAGTGAAAATCAGATCAATCGAGAAAATAAATAAATAAATAAAATTCACAGACTGCTACATGCAATCATTGAATAGGATTATCACTTATATGCACGCATCTGATGGTGTATGAATCCCAATGTTTCCTAATGGGATTATAATAGCTACGTTTCTATCCACCTATTTTTATGCGCATTAAAAAAAAAAAAAAAAAAAAACTATCTGTTGATGGAAACGCCAAGATGCACATAAGTTTTGCAAATACGTATGCGCAAAATGGAGTAGGATAAACCTTTTATTCGATAAGAAAAGATTCGCATAAACTATGATGAAAACACTTTTACCGAACAAATTCCAGCATGCACATTAAAAAAAAGAGTTATGTGATTTTGTTATAAGACAACATGTGATGATAAAAATGTGTGTGTATGGACAAACCAGCACACTGAGCATACTGTAAAACATCTGAAATGTTGTTTTGATCATTCTAAAATGCCTTAACTATTTCAGTATAAGTGTTATTATATTATTAATGACCTCCAGAATCAAGAGCATCTGTGCTCCACGTCTGCTATTTGATTGACACAACGTCTCCTACTGCAGCAAATTCCATTTTTACTTTTGATATTTGGCGCCAGCTTATCAGAAAGTGATGATTTTGTTCTCTTTGACTACTTGGATGGAAATGCTGCTTTATTGGCACACCTTTTATGCGATATTTCAGTTTCGCGCATACATTTAATTTGAATCTTTGAATGAAAACATAGCTAATGATAATTTCCCCCCTTATATTTTAAGTTTAAGCTTATAGCTTATCTATGTGGGGCTCTTGTTTTGAAAACGGGAGAGGCAGGATAACTAAAGCAAAAAAATAAAGGTACTTAATAATAGAACTCAATAATATTCATGACAATTTCAATTATGCTCAAACTCAAGCTTTTGATTCTAGGGATATATTTTGAGTTAATAAGGAGCATAAAACCATTTCTGGAGAATTTACAAACTAAGCCAAATACCTATGTAGATATCACAAAACAATTTAACTTATTGAATCAACGCACTACATGGCATCTTTAAATTAATAAAATCTAAGGCCACAATTCTCAAAATTGTAAAAAAACAAAAAACAAATAAAAAAGCAGGAAGTGTTCATTAGAGGTATTCTGATAGGACAAAATAATAACAGTAGTCCTCTGTCTACTCTATGAATGTAAAGTTGCTTGGGGGTAAATACCTGGTACTCCGACACCTGGTAAATATTTGACCAAATCTTTGCCTTCCACATCAACCATTAACAGAAATCATAGATGTACGTTTGAAAAATTCATCAGAACAGATTATTTTCTGGCCAGAATCGTGTGTTTTAAGGCTTTAGAGGAAATTACTTCAGAATTTCATGCCTGTCTTCCACTTTTCCAGACAGCACCAGCAAAAAGGAAACAAATGAGATCTGTCAGAACATGTAAGGTGAAAAGGTATTAATAACTCAGAAGGTGCCTTCAGAGACTGAAGACATAACTGCAGAGATGACGTTTGCCATACTGTAAATGTTAAGACAAACATCTGATACTGTCTGATAAAAATGTGACCTCATTGGTTAAATATAGATTGATCTATAGATATGTTCCATAAGCATCTTTAGTGTTTTATTGTCACGGCTGAATGATTACATTTCCCATTTGAAGACCTGATTAAATAGTGCTTAAAGTTAGGACATTTAGTATCTAAATAGAAATAGACAGTTAACCAAAACTTTTTTTTTATTAATAATAAATGAAATTCTTTTGAAGAACACAAAAGAATATAGTTAATGAATGTTGGAACATAAGAATATTCATACATATTTGGGATATGACTCTAAACTTGTGTTAAAACTCCCTTTGAAATGGACACACCTATGATGTTACTCAACTGGAATTTGAAATGGAATGCTAGGAAGATGGATTTATTTAATGAGTCATAGAATGCTTCTAGAAATGTTTCAAGTTTATTGAGGATTCCTGCACATTTCAAACACATTTCCAAAAATAATATTATGATTAGACCTAAATTACAGCAATTTTCTTCCTTTTTTAAAATTCTTTTTATTGGTTTTAATTAACTTCCAATAAAATGGAATGCATTAAAACATCTAATAGAATTCTAATAAAATGTCTCCAGATGTACTTTTTTAAAATATATTTTTATTGAACCTTTTTAGTGCAAAAACATGTCAGAAAATGACATTGAGTAAAAAGATAATATCCATCATACATGTAATTTGAATTCTGACCCCCCACATGAAAATGTATAATAAAATAATAATAAATCTAATTAAATTGTAATTAAATAAACTAATAATAATAAAATATTAAATATAATAATAATAATAATGCCATAAAATACTAAATTATATTACAAAAAGGCATATTACATTTCTTTTGTCCAGGCTGAGTCTAACAGACAAGCTTTTAGTCTTAGACACTTAGAGGTTCCTAGATAATCAAAAAAAGGGTCCTTTGTCCGAAAAAATAGAAAAGGTGTGCCCTTCATAGCTGTGGAGAAAGCATTAAGTGGAATTATGTTGCAGACTACAAGCAGCCATTATCCAAATGTACATTTAAATCATGTACAATCTTTTCTTAATGCAAATACCATAGAAATATAGACATTTATAAGTTTAACCTGCCATAAAGATATACCCATCTGAATATGCATGCCTGGTTCACATTATTTCCTGTCCCACAAACCCTTCTTTATCCATCATGGAGGCAAAAGATCATAAAGGTCTGACTGCAGGAAATATTTAATAACCTTAAGCAAGAAAATCTTGCTAAATAGATTTCTAACAGTCAATAGAGCATGTACAAAACTCAGTGTTAGGCTGTGAGAAAACGCCTCTTCTTTTACATGATTCCCACAGAGAGCTTTGTGCTCTAAAACACCATTGATCACTCTGGACCTCCGATCATTCCCTCTCACAGCAGCAGCTGAAGCGTGATGTGTTTGATTAAACCTGAACCAGCCCAGCCAGCTTCACTGCACTTCAGCATGATAACTGAGAAGTTCGTTCTATACAGAGAAAACCCATAAGGGTCTTGACTTCTAACTGGGAGATTGTAGTAGTCTAATGAAGTGAGAGATATTAGTGATGCTCATAAAGAACTCATTCACCTACTGGGATAGTATACATAATGAGAACACGTTCATAAACCAGCTAGTTCAAAACATCTCAACCTGATTTGATTTAAATGAATGCCAATGGCACTGAGAACAGTTAAATGTACATTCAGTGCCCAATACAAATTAAAGGGATAATTCACCCATTTGCCATCATTTGTTCACCCTTTATTTGTTTGTTTCTTCTGATGCACATAAATTACGTTATTTTGAAAAATGTGGGAAACTTATAACTATTGACTTACATCGTATTTGTTTATCCCACTATGGATATCAATGGTTACAGGTTTTCAGATTTCTTCAAAATATTTTCTATTGTGTTCAAAAACTCAAACAGGCTTGGAACCACTTGCGGATGTGTAAATAGTGAGTACATTTTTGGGAACTATCCCTATAAACTCAATCAACATTATTATGACCAAACTAAATGGATGAAATTGTTAGTAAAAAGTTAAAAACCATGTTGGTACCTTATAATTCTTTGCAACATGATTACTTGTGCTAGTAATCATGCTTAAAACTCAAAATTGACTGAAAGTTAATTCTACTCATTTGAAAAGTGTTTTGAACTCAGAGTTGAATTTAATGAGTTAATAAAAATACCTCATTACTTCAACTTAAAGGGAGTAAGTTCACAGTATTTATATAGACTATTTTTTCAACTCAAATGGTTTGTTACAATCGGTTTCCTTAATCGGTTTAAATTGCCTTAACTTACTGGGTTTTACAGTACTCAGTTGGTTTGAGTTCTCTTCATTTATTGGGTTTTACTGTGCTCAAATTGCTTCTTTTACTCAAATAGATTAAGTTCACAGGACTCATTAGGATTAGTTTTTGAACTTAAATGGTTTGTTGCAATCGGTTTCCTCAAATAGTTTGAGTTACCTTACCTTTTTGGGTTATACAGTGCAGCAACACCAAAATAAACACAGTTTATATTTGGGTATACTCAAAATAAATATTGAGTATTCTTCAGTTGTGTCTGAGCTCAAAAAATTGATAAAAACTGATGAGCCATTATGTAAAAAGGCATGATTCTGTGCACATGAGGTGGCTATGGTAAAATAAATGTAAAATAAATACCACTAGGGTTAACTATTCACTTCTGTCAGTTAAATCCAGACACCTTTACTCTAAAAAGGGAAACAAGGTCTTGTGCTTTTTACATTAGCCTATGGATCATGTTGGTATTAGTGGTGTAGTGATAAACGCATATAGATGTTCTGTAAAAAAGAAGTCCATCCTCATCCATGCACAATGGTACAGCAGGAAAGGGACAAATGTCATGAAATGCCTCATTTCCACTGAGCATTACGATTCAGTTTAAAACAGTACAGTTCAAGCACACACAAATAAAGTGAGAAAGCAGCTCCACTCGTGCTTTCAATGCATTTTGAGATTCCTTTATAAACAACAAGAGGACATACAGCAGATTCTGTTCATGCTTTTAGAAATCTTGGAATGTGTTTGCTGTCACAAGAAGATGACTAGGCTTGTTTGAGTTTAGGTTGACCATAGTTCATTGCTGTGTGATGTCACTGTATCACTGTATTATGAAGATGTCATGTCTCGGTTGTGTTTTTAAAAATGGTGCTTCCAATGTTTTGATGATTCTCTGTACACCAATAGCTTTCAGCTGTGAGTCTAGCTCTAGCTACAGTTCTGTTGTGCTATGTACCCAAAGGGTGGCAATAAAGTGTAAGCGTATAGATAGCCTTTAGTAACATTGATAGTGGAAAACGGACATAAATGCATACCGTATTGTATTGTACCAAACCTTACCACTCTTGGAAACAGACCAAAAATTACAGCCAGTGTAAAATACAACATTAGCCATAAATATTGCCCCAAATTTATAGACCATTTTAATGCGGTCTTGTCATTAGCCCATGAACAGTTCTTGTTTGTTATTAAACTATTTCATAACTGTAACAAGAAGCAATTCAATCATAACTTAATATTAAAACAGATATCATGGCATTATTTCTCAATATGTGGCTCTTTTTTGGATTCTCAGAAGCTGTAGAAATTAAAAATGTAAAACAGGAAATGCGTTGGGACCATTGCTTTTGTTTACATCGCTCAAAATGGTCTATAAATCCATCTGACCCAAAATATGATTGATATCTGTCCAACTGTCAATCTAGGACAAATGATTGTCAATCTGACCATAGCAGCGGTCAGTAAAAGTCGTTGATATGGTAAACTCTATACATCAGTGGTCACAGGTATCATAAATCCCATCATAAAACATATCAGAAAAACCCTCAAATGTTAGTCACTGTGTGACATCCTTATAAATTAATGATTAATTATTTTGAGACATGGTGTTTTATTACTACTTTAACCATAGACATGCTCTAAAACTTGCTAGCAACAAGGTAATTCATAGGTAAAAAATATACTAACAATATACTGCTTGTATTGTGATAAGCAGCATTAAAACCATAAGATTTTTTTTTAAAACCTTAAGAAACCACACAAAACACTATAGCAGCAACGTTTTGAAAACCTTCACAAACCTTAGCTTTTTTTCTCTCCACTTCAAAATAAACTTAAACTTAAATAAACTTTCTCTCCACTTAAACTTCAAGCTTACAAAGCTTTTTCAAGCATTCATGCAAGGCTTTCTCAAGGCAACATTAAAGTTTACCCCATGTTCCCAACAAACTCATCTAGTTTTTTAATTTTTTATGTCCAATAAAGACAAAAAAAGTCACAATCAGAAATTTGAATGCAGCTCAGTGAAAAATTCTGCTTTATGAGCTGCTCAAGTACCCTCTGGAGGAAGACAACTTTTGTCTAGGAAACTAATGTAGCAAATAGCATTTGCCACCCACTGGTTGTACAATTACTACATCAAAATGGTGAAACATTTAGCTCTTGTAAAAGTAAATGTGACACCTAAATGGCCCATTGTTGTCACCTCCTCCATCCTCCATAAGTACCACGTGCTTCTGTGATATAAATGTTTGACAACTGTAACCTAATGTTAAACCTATAATCTCTTGGTATGTTTGAATGGTCCATTGTGACTGTAAACACACGCATACACACACACACACACACACACACACACACACACACACACACACACATACACACACACTATAATGAATACTAAAGATACAGGGACACTCCTACAGGCAGAATTTCTGTAAATGATTGATGCAGAAGTCTTAAAACCTGTCACCAAAACAAACACAGAGCTTATTGATCTTGCAGTTGGAACAAAAAAGAGCTGTGTCGGTGGCCGTAAAGTTATAGTTAAAATACCATTACCCAACATCACATAGCTTATCTGTAAAATAGTAATCTAAAATAACCTAGAAGATACAATAAAAATTTGAATTTAAATTAGACCAAGAAATGTATTTATTTTATTCTTATTTTATCCAATTTAGTGTTACAAAGTTCATATATTTACTTTTTAATAATATATATATACTTCATATTTTTTATTTAAGAAGAAATTAGAATTTACAAATTAGGAATTACTAGTTTTAGTTACACTCTCCGGCCACTTTATTAGGTACAAGTTACTAATATCGAGTTGGTGCCCCTTTTGCCTCCAGAACTGCCGTAATCCTTCGTGACAGATTCAACAAGGTACTGGAAACGTTCCTCAGAAATTTTAGTCCATATTGGCATGATAGCATCATTCAGCTGCTGCAGATTTGTTGGTTGCACATTCATGATGCAAATCTCTTGTTCCACCACATCCCAAAGGTGCTCTATTAGATTGAGATCTGGGGAGTGTGGAGGCCATTTGAGTGCAATGAGATGTTTTGCGCTTTATGACATGCCGCGTTATCCTGCTGGAAGTAGCCATCAGAAGATGGGTCACTGTGGTCATAAAGGGATGGACATGGTCAGCAAAAATACTCAGGTAGGCTGTGGCATTGACATGCTCAATTGGTACTAATGGGCCCAAATTGTGCCGAGAAAATATCCCCCAAACCATTACACCACTACCGCCGCCAGCCTGAACAAGGCTTGTATGATGAATCTATGTATGATGAATCTATGATGTTGATGCCAAATATTGACCCTAGCATACGAATGTCAGAAATCGAGACTCATCAGACCAGGCAACGTTTTTCCAATCTTCTACTGTCCAATTTTGGTGAGCCTGTGCGAATTGTAGCCTCAATAGTCTTCAGGAGTGGCATCCAGTGTGGTCTTCTGCTGCTGTAACCTATCCGCCTCAAGGTTTGATGTGTTGTGCATTTAGAGATGCTCTTTTGCATACCTCGGTTGTAACGAGTGGTTATTTGAGATACTGTTGACTTTCTATCAGCTTGAACCAGTCTGGCCATTCCTTCTCCTCTGACCTCTGCCATCAACAAGGCATTTGCGCCCACAGAACTGCTGTTCACTGGATATTTTCTATTTTTTTGACCAGTCTCTGTAAACCCTAGAGATGGTTGTGCATGAAATTCCCAGTAGATCAGCAGTTTCTGAAATACTCAGACCAGCCTGTCTGGCACCAACAACAATGCCATGTTCAAAGTCACTTAAATCACCTTTCTTCCCTATTCTGATGCTCTGTTTGAACTGCGGCAGATTGTCTCTACATGCCATGTGATTGGCTGATTAAATTTTTTTATTAACAAGCAGTTTTAGAGAGGTATACCTAATAAAGTGGCCGGTGAGTGTATATAAACATATATACAGCGCAGCCTGAAATTATACCCCTGGCAAATTCTTACTGGCACTTTTTGTTCAAAAAGAGTTATTAAAACCAAAATTCTTTAAGAAATTCCTATCCCATAAGCACATACATGCATCAAATTACTGTAGGAACTGCATCTTAATAAGGAGTCATGGGGTTACTTGTTATTTCTCATTTTACAGAGGGCCTGCAGAAATATATCCAAATGCAAAGACGAGCTCTGAGAGAGGCAGAAAAATAAATGAATCCCTCAAATGAATAATAAATGATTCGAAAAGGACTTTACACAAATACCCCCGTGACTCAAGATCACATGTTCTCTTTGTGTCTGCTTCTGATATCATGCAGTATTTGGATTAGATTCACCACAGTAGTGAAGTGATTGCATAGCACCGCAGATACAAGATCTCAGATGACCTACTTTACTGTGATCAAATGTCAGATGAAGCAGTCATATCATTACACGCACATTTATTGTATATGTGAAAGGAGGAGGGGGAAAAAAGTGAGATAATCAGTTGTGTGCACTTGACCCAGCTGTTCTCTCGTGATGTTTTACAGCCCTTCTGATGTCAGAACAGGTAGCAACAGTCATCCAGCAGCTAAAAAAATGTCACAAATGCAATAAACCAGAATAACCAGTTCTCAGAACATCAGTCAATCCAAAGTACTCCAAGCGGAGAGCACTAATCTCTAAACCGCCATCTTTTCACCACAACTAGGTTCCATGGAAGCCGTTTAATTATTCACCAAGCAATTTTAAAATTGCTTTAGATAGCCTGCACTCAGAAACAGCCATTTTTAAACTGATTATATATACATAGCATAAAAAAAGCATAAAATAAAAGATTGGAAATCACAATTTAAAGGGTCAAGAAACCCCCCGTCTCAGCAGGGTGTTTTCACTCCTATATAGAAATAGAAAAGTCAGGAAAGTGGATGATTCTCGCTTTGTTTAGGTGGGAGTGGTGAGTGGCGAAAGAGGAAAAGGGTTTGCATAAAAATGGGAGTTTCAGTTAGAGTATGCGCTGATTTTCAGAGACAAAACAACACACAGACGCAGGGGAGAAAGTGACTATATTTACATGGACGTTTAAACTATCCTGTCACAAAATGTGGTGAAAATCCTACATGATGGTAATTGTTTGATTAAGATGTTAACATGTTTACATTTGGAGAGCAGCATTTACAGCGGATCTTTCAGTCCATAATACTGTAGTGATATTAACGTACTGTAAACTTAGTAACTAAATCAATTTGACTAAGGTATGTCTTTAAAACCTAAGAGAGTACTGCTGATGATACTAATTAACTTTGTTTCTGAATAAACATAAACAAAGAACACTGATCACACATTTACCAAATATGTAGAGACATTCAACACGAACTGGAAACGCGTCTTTTTAAAAAGGAGACGAGTGCAAATCCGGATTTCATCATTTTCAGATGCGAAAAGCTCTCGGGGTAAAAAAAAATAAAAATTCCTTACCAACATATTTCTGTTGCGTGTTAGCGACCGCTGTAATCCACATGTGAGACCAGCTGCGCTCTCATAGTGGGGAAATGGAAACAAAACCTTCGTTGCAGCACATTTATAAACGCAACACTGATGACCCATGTCTCCAAACAATTCTTCTTCTTCCACTTGTTTTAATTACAGTTAGCAACACAATGTGGCGTCTCTCTGCCGTATGAACATTGTATTAGGTAAAAACAGTCTTCAAAGCTATCATGCATATTAATGAAGTTGCACCTCATACACAATAGAGCGCGCTGATTGGTTCAAACTAAGTCTATCTATTGAATTAATGATGAAAACTCAAAGATGTAATGTTGTACTCGCCAGTACAGACAGCCAGTCTTCATGCTGGAATTCACACAAGGATCTAATCGCCATGACGCAGCTTCAAACTTTCTTTTCAAACCAAAAGAATGAATTTGCTAGAAATAATGCAAAAACAAACAATTTTTTGTGAAATGTTTGTGTCCTAATAGTGTTTGTAGCATCATGGGTCACAGACATGACTGTCAACATCTCAAAAAAATGTGTTTTGGTGTTTCGTGACCCTTTAACTTCTGGATTTTCATTAGTGTGGTGAGCTAAACATATTTGCTCTAAACAATTGCACACAAGATTTCACCTCTTAGCCCTAATTCAAACACAGCTTTTAACCTACCATGTGACACAAAAATGGAAATATGGGGAAGATCATTATGGACATGTGGCTAATCACAACCCATGTAGAGTAATAAAGCTGTTATAGATAGTGGGAGATATGAAACATTTTAGTCAAACATCAACCTAGGCTGCACATTGAATAACAGGTTGGGCCTAACCGATTGCAACAAACCCTTTAAGTTCAAAAAACCAATCCTAATGAGTACTGTGAACTTAATCCAATTGAGTAAATTAAGCGATTTGAGCACAGTAAAACCCAATAAATAAAAAGAACTCAAACCAACTGAATACTGTAAAACTCAATAAGTTAAGGCAATTCAAACTGTTTGAGGAAACCGATTGCTACAAACTATTTGAGTAAAAAAAACTAATCTATGAGTACTGTGAACTTACTCCATTTAAGTTGAAGTAATGGGGCATTTAATTAACTCATTACCTTCAACACTGAGTTCAAAACTCTCTTCAAATGAGTGGAATTATCTTTCAGTCAATTATACACTCATTTCATTCATCTCATAAAGTTGACTGTTGGGTTTTACAGAGTACAAACTTCTGTTAGAACTGTAAAAAATCTGCTTAAACAGGTTTGATCACATATAGAAAAATGTATTTGACAGGGTTTACATTGAGTTTAACTGAACCATCATAGCTGTTAACAAAGAAAATTCTGTCATCATTTATTCAACATTAAGGTGTCCCAAACCTGTTTGTGCTTCTTTGTTCTATTAAACACAAAAGATATTTTGAAGATTATTGAAACATGTAACTATTTACTTCCATAGTATATGTTTTTCTTTTTTACTATGGATGTCAGTTGTTATAGCATTCTTCAGTATTCTTCAACAGAACAAAAAAACAAAACTGTTTTGAAACAGGTGAAGGGTGAGTAAATGATGACAGATTTTTCATTTTTGGATGAACTATGCCTTTAAACAACCTACAATGCTTGGTGAAACAGTGTTAGAAGCTATAGAGGAGCTGTTTCTGTGATTACAGTTAGTTTTGATTGTGGTGAAACCACACACATACCTAGTTCCTGTCTTGTGCTGCAGACGCCCACCCCGTATTGTCTGGTCTTCTCTGCCACAGTTTTAAGGAAGTCAACGTTGTTTTCAGCGAAACCCAGATAGTTGTAGGAGCCCATGTTTATGACGTTTTCAATGGTTCTCCCTGTTAATCTGCAGTGAAATAACACATTAACCAAGCTGTTACTAATACATACACAGTTGTAGTTCCACACTCAATGGTTGCAATATAGGAGAGCTGTGCAAAAATATAGTAAAAACATCTTAATGTTAGTTTTCTATTTATCTGATGGCAAAGCTGAGTTTTGATTATTCCTATAGTTGCATGTTCCATCAGAAATTATATTTTTAAAGTCTTTATTGTCAAATTTGATTGATTTAATACATCCCTGTCTAACACAAGTATGAATTTCTTACATAAAAAATGACTGACTATGCATTTTTAAACAATGACATATAATATCATATTTTAATATATTTCTACCCACGTGAAAAAACCAGACTAGATCAGTGTGAATGGAAAATCATACTTTGTGCTGATCTGGTCAAAATATGCATGCTTTTTCTGGTAGAGCTGGTTGACCAGTTTTGCTGGTTAAACAAGACTGTAAAGGACACCCTGTGCCAGAAACATCCCATAACATCTTATTTTAATGCAGTGCATTGATCTACCGGAAAGTCCAGTTGTAATCATCTGACACCCTTTCCATGAGGTCAAAAACCGGACCGGGAAGACTGCAAATGGGCCGATTCCAGTTGTCCCTGACTCTCATGTACAGATTTCGTTTGTAGAAGTTTTCAAAATCTTGGTAAAGGGGAACAAAGTCCTGTAATATAAGAAATCGGTTATTACATAATGACCAGCAGCACTTTTAAAACAAACTAATGTCCAGTGTTTTGTGCCTCCCTTCCACAATTTGTTCATTCATTAAAAAAGATGAGCCACAGCTGACACTAGATCAGCCGTAAAAAGACACTGTTTGCATTTGGGTAGTTACAACCGGGTGAATGTTTCAATACCATCTGCTCTGAGAGCATCAGAGTCCTATGAGACTCACCCACATCTTGTCCTTAAGTAAACTCTGCCAGAGAACACGAGGGAGGACTAAGCAGACTCTTCATTGTGTTGTCATTATTAAACCTACTTCAAACTGCTATGAATCTTATTATAGAGACAGTTAAGACAGCAGAAAATAACAAAGGTGCAACAAATGGCCATCTGACTTTTACAAGTTTTTGCCTAGGCTTTTGACTGCCAATCATAAGTTTTTTTCTGGTCACTGAGGAGATCTTTGCCCAGCGTTTCAGAGCTTGGATTCATTCTTAAGATGCCAAGAAAGCTCAAAATAAAACTGCACTCTTATTGATTCTTGTAGCCTTTTTTTCTCATTTAACACAAAGAATACACAAGAACACGCTGGTGTGTCTCAAACGGCAAAGTAGAAACCCCTGTAAAACAGGAATAGGGAGATCGGAAATGCCGTGAGATCATTTGAGGCCACATGTAAATTTTGCTCTTAAATGCTAATGGAGTGTATAAGTCTACACATCAAGCACACTCTGTGAAATATGCAGCGCTGAAGTAGAACTAGCTCTTTTCCGGTTCATATATTTATTTTCATTGGATATTGATGCTGCTATATCAGCATTCCAACACTCAAAAGTCTGTTGGACTCGATTCTTACTGACTTTTGTTTGTGCACTTTTGCAGATTAGAACTAGCTTGGAAGATGTAAATGGTGCCAATTTGGCTGCAGTGATCATGAAAAACATGGCAAGCACAAAACTGAAAATCCACAATGTGTTCGCTCATACCAATACAATGCTATTTAGTTTGCTAAAGGTGTGACTCTCTCTGAAAGCTTACTGTTTTATGATCTTGCCAACTAAACTTCAAAAAACTCAGTTTATGCCTCTGAATAACATCCAATGCACTGCCATCAGCTTTGAGTGAGAAATGCGCATAAAAGAGTCATCTTTGTGAAGGCTGCATTCTCAGTGGACAGACCGAGAGCAGAAATAATGAACTCACTCTCCACTGGGGTTTAATTGCGTCTTTAACCTCCCCAACATGACATATCATGGAGAGTTTCCATAGTGAAGAGTGAGCAAATGATGTGAAGGAAAACACTTCATGTTTGAGAATAAAATTGTCTTGCCAAATAAACATTTAAGCTGTTTAGAGACATGGTAAGTTGGTTTTTCTAATTCTAAAATAAAAAGTAAAATTTGGTAAATGGTTTACATGGGGTAAAGTTCAAAATAATAACAATAAAAATAACAGTAATAATACAAAAAAAAAAGTTTTATGAAAGTAAAAACTAGAGCAAGGCAAACCATAATAAGCCAACTTTCCTTAACATATTAGTTACTATGGGAAACTTATTAAAAGGGGTGCAAACCTACCTTCTGCTCTTCTCTCTCCTGGGCCTGATGGCACTTCTCTAACCCAACAGCTCTTAAAAAGTCCCTGAAATATCCAAACAGGATTACAATCCCATAACCCATGTATGTTAGGACTGCCACATACATGGGGGCCTCCTCGAATGAATCTTCACCCCTAACTCGAGGCTGATGAAAACCGTTTCCATTTTTCTGCACCTAAAAGGTTGACAAAACATTAATATTTAAATTTTTTTGGTAACATTTTAATGACACTGTAATTTAGTAATGAGAAATGACATTCAGACATAAACTATGAACTGAACACCCAATTTACAATTTATAAATATTTCCTAATAGCAACATTTTAATGACATTACTGGTTTGTACATTTGAGTCAGAAGACATCATGGTTTTGCATGTGGCTAATAATACAAATGATACAGCAAAAGTATGGTTATAGTGCCACCATATTCATGAACACAAACTTTTATCTCACTAACAAAACAGTAAGCATACTATAGTGATGACTCGAACCGAACTTCTGATTCTTTTGAACGAGTCATCTAAACGAACTAATTCGCTTAAATGAATCGGACCTCACAATTCAAACTCAGTATAAAAAAACTATATCAAACTTATGTAATAGAAACATAGAAGTACAACAGTAAGAATTACTTTGAGTGAACTTTAAGATAACCCGTCATTACACTGTCGTTTTTAAGAACAAAACGCTTCACTTGATGATTAAGTTTGATGTACCTTTTCATTTTTGTGATATCCATTTTTCAAAGTGTAGTTTTCCGTTTGCTTCTGGCCAGAATGAGACTTCAGCGTCCCGTTGCATGAATGAAGTTCCTCAGTTCGTATCATGTTTGCGAGGCATCAGGGATGAATTATAGCGATATTGAACTTCTCTGTCCCTCAGTTTAGATAAATGTGTGAATCCGCTGAAGTGTAATTCCCTGACGTGAGTCCACCATCCGGCTTCATGCTCAAATGACTTTGATTTGTGTAGCTACATACAACTTTGGACCAGGAAGTGTTCACGGAGATCAGAGGAGCGACGCGACGCGACTGGGCGCTGCCTTCTGACACCTTCGTTGATGATAATGAAAGAGCTCCAGTTTTTTTGTGAAGACACGCTGGAGCTGTCAAACTTGGTGTCGGTCGTTCTGAATCTTCCTCGGAATATTCTTTATAACAAATGAAAAGCAAAAGTAAAACTGCTGCAAGTGACCATGACTGACTGAGGTAGATTATAGGAAGTGTAAAAATGGGAATGATGCAATATGTGCCTTAAGGTTAGCTTACCTAACAGCATGAACATACTTCTTAAAACTGGTCTACAATTACCCTGATTTAACTGTGTTTGTGTATTTGTAAAATCTAGTAATCAAAAATGGTTTATGGATTGTGCAATGCAAGGGTCCTGAAAGGCCACCCAGAAGCAAAACACTGCAGGTGTAAAGCTTTAGTAAAGTTTGAATGCTTTTGTTGCACTGTTGTTTTCATTATCACAAGTGCTACCTGTGTCTTATTTTTGAAAATGGCATTTATAGTTTACATCTGCTATTTAAACAACTTTAATCATTTCAATAATTTCGAGGGTCACAAATAATCATTAGCATAGTCACATAATGGCATCCCTAAATAAAGCTCGGAATGTGTTTAGAGAAACTGTGATTATAAAATATACAATTACAAAAACATTTCTAACGTTTTAAATGATTTTCTTATATACATATATACACACACACACATAGACATATATATATATATATATATATATATATATATATATATATATATATATATATATATATATATATATATATATATATATATATCATCACAAAATTGAACGTTTATCTACTCACACTTCCATTTGGCTTGTCCATTCTTTATCAGGGTCACCACTGTGGAGTTACGCACCTAAATTTTCTTAAACACATTTTAATTTAAGTTGTTATATGTTATATTTAGTTTTTCAAGGTTTTTTATTCATGTTTTTCAACTTTTTTATTTTAGTAATTAGAGCAACAGTGCTCTGCGTGTGATCTGTTTTATTTCCAATAAGGTATAATGATTTAGTAAATGTATTTTTATATATTGCATTGTATTTGAAGCCTTAAAACAAATGTGACAAATGTTTTCTTCTGCATCTAAGATAAGCTTACAATCTCATTGCTGCCTTCAGCATAACTACCACTCCAACGGCATTCAGCTGAATGTGGGAAGTCTTCACCACAAAACAAGAAGTCATTGTGATGATTCCACAAATGAAGAAATTTCTCAAGCCGACTTTTCCTCCCTTGTGTCATCAAACAGGTTGTGCTCTTGACAATAATATATATGCACATATATACATATTAGGGCTGCACAATATAGTTTCAGCATTGATATCACAATGTGCAAATCCGCAATAGTCACATTGGAGGAGCTGCAATGCAGTTCAGTTTTAGTTCTGAGTGGGATTATAGTTGACCAGGGAACCACATTGTAAAGTTTGACCATAATAGAGTGAAAGTTTTTAATTTGCTTGTTTGTTTGTTTAAGGCCTATGCCTGTAAGATGTCATTTGTATTCAAACCATTTGTGTATAAGAAATTATAACATTTGTAGTTTTAACATAGATTAATTGTTTATGTTAATACAATGAAGACTTTGCACTGTTATTTATTTCCATTTGATTATTTAATTTCTGTACCTGAATACAATTAGACTCTCCAGAAAACCATAAAACTATCTTTTTGATTTATCCAGGTTTTCTGTCCAGTGAAATCCTCTTAATCAGTATACAATTATGAAGTCTTTCCAAATTGAGCTGTTCAAGTTATCTGGTCAAATTATATATTGTAGAAAAACAAACAAACGTCGCAATGTCAGTTTTTTTCCAATATCATGAAGCCATTATACATATACACTCACCGGCCACTTTATTAGGTACACCTTACTAGTACTGGGTTGGACCAACTTTTGCCATCAGAACTGCCTTAATCCGTATAGATTCAACAAGTCACTGGAATCATTCCTTACAGATTTTGGTCCATATTGACATGATAGCAATACGCAGTTGCAGCAGATTTGTTGGCTGCACATCCATGATGTGAATCTCCTGTTCCACCACATCCCAAAGGTGCTCTATTGGATTGAGACTGGGCACTGTGGAGGCCTTTTGAGAACAGTGAACTCATTGTCATGTTCAAGAATCCAGTCTAAGATGATTCACGCTTTAGCCATCAAAAGATGGGTACACTGTGGTCATAAAAGGATGGATATGGTTAGCAACAATAATCAGGTAGGCTGTGGCGTTGACATGATGCACAATTGGTACTAACCGATGTGGTCTTCTGCTGCTGTAGCCCATCCGCCTCAAGGTTCGATGTGTTGTGCATTCATAGATGCTCTTCTGAATGACTCAGTTGAAACAAGTGGTTATTTGAGTTATTGTTGTCTTATTATCAGCTCGAACCAGTCTAGCCATTCTTCTGTGGCCTCTGACATCAACAAGGCATTTGCGCATACAGGATATTTTCTCTTTTTCGGACCATTCTTTGTAAACTCTAAAGATGGTTGTGCGTGAAAATCCCAGTAGATCAGCAGTTTCTGAAATACTCAGACCAGCCCGTCTGGCACCAACAACCATGTCATGTTCAAAGTAACTTATATCACCATTCTTCCCTATTCTGATGCTTGAATTGAACTGCAGCAGATCGTCTTGACCATGTCTGCATGCCTAAATGTTCTGAGTTGCTGCCATGTGATTGGCTAAACAGAAATTTGCACTGACAAAAAGTTGGACAGTTGTACCTAATGAAGTGGCCAGTGAGTGTATGATATGTCTATGGGAGCAACAAATACCTGAGCGACTGAATGAGTGAATAATGAAGATACATCTAGATGGAAGAAAGGAAAGTAATGGAAAAGACAATATATCTTGAAGAAACAAATCTAGTGGAAGAAACAGATCTATCTAGATGGAAATGAAGAGAGAACAGGAGTGGCACCGTGTGGCACTGGTAGCTGGCAGCAGCCTGCAGCTGTCTGAACCAATGCTGGACCAAGCGTGGAACTGTCACTGCTAATTAACCACTGATCCTCCCTGTCCTGCTCTCTCCCTCTTTTTCTCTCCTCACTAAAGCCTGAATCGCTCTCTCTGTCCACCTCTATCCCCCATGAGCCTCCTAATCCTCTGCCAGAGACTTCGTGCTAAGGGAACTGCGCTAGCCTAGATCTGTCAAGCATCATTAGGTTTATTAATATTAGCACTCATTATTTATCTCATATTTGTGTGGCAGGTTTCTTTACACTCTCATTGAAGACCTCTAATGAGTCTTACAATTAGTGATGCATGAAAGGCCTTGTTGTTTAATTTATGTTTGCTACTATTTCATTGTGCAAATATTATTCAATTAGTACTGTTTTAAATAATTGCTGTTATTCTTACATTATATAAAGGCGCCATGGCCAGACTTTTCGTGTAAAAGTGTATTTTATGCATTAAGAACTGTTAAGATTTGTGAAAGTGTAAAACATTGTAACGTTACATGAGGAAATTTCCCATAAATGATATCTGACCTGTCTTGTCATGACTCATGAGTAGGCCCACATAGAATCTGACCGCGCAGAAATCCAGATTTTTAGCCCATCATTAAGTCTATTTATTTACTCGTGCAAATGTGTGTAAACTTAAATTTATTCAGTTTTTCAATTCATTTCAGTAATGTTATTAACAAACATGAAAATGTTCATATGATTTATTTACAATACAGTGCGTAAGGTAATATTTTCTGTCTTTTGGTAGATATATGAGAGACTTGCTTAATTTACAAATTAAGTGGATCTAATTGGATTTGCATTGTAATTAAAAGTTAAAAATGTATTATTTTTCATTTCATATTACGTTTTTAGTAACGTTATACTCCCAAAATCATTTCTTAAATAATTTGCAGATTTTTAACTAATTCTGCGCAGAAATAGCTAAAAATGTTAGCAGATTCTGTCTGGCCCTATGAAGCTTTATGTTTATTAGCATTGCTTATAGCATTAGTCACGGCTTTTTGTTTTGGGTCACTTTTTTTTCTCGGAAATTTCCCCAAAATCTCTCACTAACGTTAGGCTCGCGATTCATATGAGTATTACAATCTATGGTAGCCTATACTATTTACAGTTACGGTTAGGTTAAGTGTCAAGAAAAAAGAGAAATTTAATAATAAATCCTCATCTGACGAGAGGAACAATACACAGGAGAAACATGTCCCTCAAAATCTATAAACACACACGTTCGGGTGATTTTAATGGCACTAGCGATGCATGATTCGCGAACCAATCTTTCGATGTGGTTAGCAAAACTAAATCGTTTAGCATTAGCATCCATACTTACATTTTATTATTAGCTTACGTAAGTTACTGAATGTGGTTTCAAGTTACCTGTTGCTTTCCGCCAAAGCAAAGAAGATTACACTCGATGAAGTTGAAATTTATCGACAAGAAAGCCAAATTACATTTTTTAAACGAAAGGCATCGTTTGTTGTGAAGTTCTGCGCGTGCTCGTGAAGCTTGAGGCGATTCTGTGACACAGGTAATTATAATGGACACTAAAAATGATACACTATTATTAATGACAATTATTTTTAAAAACTCAGATATAATATATAGCATACGTCTAACTTTAAAATTATAAAATTATGTTTTTTTAATTTTTTAAATTATGAGTTTTTAATTTACCTTGCAAATACCACAGTAAGTGGGCAATCTTGGAGTAATGGCCTTATTAAAAATACTAAGTAGGCCTATATAGTATTTACATCTGATTTCGTCACTGCCTGCTTTTTAAAAGTCGTGTTGTAAGTGGAAAATGTTACATTTAAATAAATTATCTTTTTTTTATGTGACATGTTCTGTATTCTAAAAATCTGAGTTAAAAATAAACAGGCTTCATTTTCAGAATTTCTTCATTAGCCATGTTGCTAATTTACTGAATAACAGCACATCATGAATTCCACAGATGCAGATAATCCTGAGGATCATATTATAGCTTTAAGCTTTATTTAAAAAATATATTTTAAGCATCAGAATTTATATCTTTACTGGTCTCATACATTTGCATCCCACTGTACAAAACTACACAAATACAAAAGTTCTCCATTCCTCTAGATTTTGATCGAATCTTTGTGATGGTTTTACAAGAATACCCGCTGAGCTACATGTCTGCCTGCTAACCGATCCCTTCCTGCGGCATTTTGTTAGTAAGGTGACATGTTAAGTAAAGATAAAAGAAGAAGATTATCATTTTTACGCTTCAGGAAACCTCGCTGTTTCGAACTCTCCTGACCTCATTTAACAAGACTACATGACTGGGTGTGTTTGTGTTTGAGGTGCTTCTATTTTGCTAATGACTATGCAAATGAAGTTCAGAAAGCAGTTTACATCTGTACCTGCAATAAAAGAGGGAGAAATCTCTTCTAAATGGAAAACAGTGGGAGAGTTACTCCAGCAGTGCTCTATTTCAGTATGTACAAAGCCTCTTGCTAAAAAGGGTTCATATGAAGCAGCATGCCTTTCTTCTTCCTTTTGATCTTAAATGAGAATATTTTATATTCAGATGAATCATACTTTGACTCATTTGTCTTTTCTTCCAGATTTTGTTTCGCATTATTTGGATTTCTTGGTGATGATGCTATAATGAGATAAAGTACCCCGGAAAGGTGAACACACCTGCTGCAAAGAGTTTCTCCTCCACCTAGTGGTCAATTTCAAAAGGTATGTGCGTTTGACTGTTATCATGTACAATATTGTTCAATAGGCTGATGGAAAAGTAGGCATAGACATGAAAGTATGCTCACTAATTAATATAATTTTTAATGCAGACTATTTCAAGAGCAGCACTTATCAGATAATAAAATGCTCATTTATGATAGTTCAGTATGCGGAAGTAGAGTATGTGAATGGAAATGAATGGCATAATGTAATTCTGCTCGTTATCATTTTGCTAGCCATTTTATTCATGGCAGGCAGCGCTTCGTCTGTGTCTTGTCTCGCACTTGATGTTTATGGGTGATGTCCTTGCTGCTCTGTCCTAGGAGGGGTTCAGAGTTAATGCAGTGCTATATTTGTGTTTACCCTCAGGGGCCATTAAATCACATAATTTCTTCATCAGCTGGGTCTGACCTGATTTTCTAGACGGTCTCCTCAAGCAATGCAGGGGGAAATAATTAAATGGCACAGAAATGCAGATACTGTGGTGTAATAGTGCTTTTCATTTTTCTTCTTGCCCTGCAGAGAAAAAAAGAAGAAATTATAAAACTTTACTTTCACTTGTAATTTGTCTGATCTTGGAGTATATACAGTAGTACATAATAAGAAAGAATTTGTGTGTGTGTGTGTTCAAGTTGCACAAATCTGTGTTCGTGTAAGAACTTGTTCACATTAGGGATGATACAAATAATGTTTTAATCATTGTAAATTTATAAAAATTAGTCATGTTTTTAGTCATGTAACTGTCTTAGAAACTTGAATGGGGTGAAACATCTGTGCATCTGCAGTACAGAGCTGTCAAGCTTCCATTTGTTTCAAGCCATATTTAGATCATCTCTCAAAATAAGTAACACTGTTAACTACATGAAAGAAATAACAACTTTTAAGCACCGATAGCAGCATGTCAGTCAATAAAACAGGATTCAAATGGTCATAGAAAACCTGTAAAAGTCATGGAATTTTGTTATGGCATTTTCCAGGCTTGGAAAAGTTTTGGAAAAACCCACAATGTTTTGGAAAAGTCATGGAAGTTACATTTACATTTAGTCATTTAGCAGACATTTTTGTCCAAAGCGACTTAAGCTGCAGTCACACTAGCGCTTGTGCTTGCAAAATTCTGTCGTACGGTGCTGCAATAAGGGGCGGGGTTAAACAATATGATTAGACATTAATGAAAGTGAGCGATTTCTCCATATGTAAAATGTCTTATTTTAAATTGTCTTCTATTGGTCTCATTCAATCACCTGATGTGATTTTGCAGGTAAGGATTCACCAAGCTTGAACTTTCGTATGCAGTGAAATGCGAAACACGTGCTTGCGTTTCTGGTCTGCTGCATTCACATGCCTATGAATGAAAGTCTATGGAGTGAAAAGTGCAATGTGATCGCGGCTTTATAATAGAAGTAGATAAAAAAATAAATAAAAGATAAAAATAGCCTACTATTATTAGTTTAACAAATTATTAAGATTATCTTAAATGAGTTTGACAAATGTCTGTATATTGCAATGGAGGATAGTTGTTTTTACTTTTCTTTTCTTGGCCAAAAACATGCGCTCACATTATTAGTGCTGCGTAAGCATCATCTATTTTACATAGATATCAAAATAAATTGAAACTATTGCGTTTTATGATATGCTGTAATAAATTTAAATGTTTCTTATGATTTACCACGTATATGTTGACAATACATGAAACATTAGGTCATGAAAATTGACTTGAAAGTCTTGGAAAATCATGGAATTTTTGTAGTAAAAATGTGTATGAACCCTGTTTAAAACATGAAAACTTAACATGTCTTAACATTAAAGATAAAATTACGAATACACAATGCTATTTACAGGCAAGACCATAAGCCCCTATTCATCCGCTAGCATAGGATTGCATTGTTTTAGTGCATTGTCATAAAGCATTTCATTATATCTTTGCTATGGGGGAAAAACAAGTTAGTATGTTGGGTGAATGCTGTGGGCAAATTTCTTCACATTTCTTATACTTTACATTGTCAATGAGGTGCATACTGAATTTAGTATATTAATATTTTTTCTATATATGTACAAAGTAAGTAAAAATGAATGGCAGTCAGTAGAGGAAAGCTTTGTTTTGCCCTAAGAGTGGGCATTCCTTCACATGGAAACTATTGGTCAATCACAATAAATGTATTTATGGACAATTCTATTCTGGTCTAAGGTTAAGTTTATTTATTTTTCACAAAAAGGGGCAGTGTACATTAATCAACGTTCATCAAGAACGTAAATGTACCCAAATTAGCCCAAAGACTAGTTTTCATTGGTAGTCTCTTTGCCAGATGTTACAAGCCATACCAATAAAAATACAAATTCAAACTAAAAACAATACTCAAATAAACAACATAAAACAACCACAACAACAATATCAAAAAGCCTAGTGTACACAATGTTGATTAATAAGAAGCTATTTCTTAAATTTATACTTAAAAGACTTTAAGTAATTCACATTCTATGACAGATTGCGGTATCATATTCCACTTATGTGATGCTTTAAAGGGCCATGAAACCCCCCTTTTTCAGTTCAAGTCTACCTCAGAATTTTTTCAAAAAATGCTCCATGATGGGTGTGAAGTTCTGCAAGCAGAGGGAAGAGTGGCCGTGGCCAGCAGAGCAGGGCTAAAAGAGGGGAGTCAACAACTATTGTCAGTTGGCTCACAAAATGAGACTCAAACCATGAGGAGAAACATGATTTTATAATTTACAAAGTTAAAATGCAAAGAAATAAACTGTAAGTAATTTTATGCCCTGCTACATTTATCATTCCTAGTTTCATATACACATAATAAAATTTTTTTTATATCTTCCTAGAAATAATCATGTTTATATAAACACTATAAATGAGGAGGACTTCTCTTCTCCTCAATCCCCGGGTCTGAATGCAGGCATCGTTGATAGCAGTGCAGCAGGTCTATTGCCCTGTCTATTCCAACCATTAACTCTGCCAGCTTTGCTGTATCGGCCCTGACAGCATTGTGGGGAAAAACATGCAACAAACACCATGGATCATGGAAACAAACACATATGTCCCATGCCGTGCGCAGATGTGGTCTCATCCAGTCATTGGGTCTCACAGCTTGGCAGGTCTGCCTTGCCTTTGGAAAGCATGTGCTCTCATAAATAATTAAGAAGCAGGCTCTTCTCGTAGGATAAGAAAACTCTGCTATGAGTAATAGCAGATTCGAGATACTTCACCGTTTTTTGATCTCACCCCAAAAATTATTTTTAACCCGGAAGATGAAGTTAGCAAACAAAAGCTCAAAACTATCTAGTTTTCTCACAATTAAAACTGACGGCTGCTTAGGTCGTTTTAATTAATGCTCAACACGCACAAATCTGTAAAAAGTATTCGAGGGTATCTTGAACCTTTAAAAGAAAAACAAGCATGACCAAAAAAGTCAAAAGTGTATTAGTAATAAAATCAGCTCTAGCTGCACCCCGAGTCACTCTGTTTTTTTAAAAAAGTTCTGTTTCTTCAAAAAAGTCAGATAGAAGGGGAGGAGCTGAACTACGCATAATCTTGTAAACCGCACAACCATTTTTTAACTTTGTTTTCCTAACTAAGCAGGCTATGGGGTTTTTAAATAATACAGTGATGAAAACTAAACTGTTTTTTATAAAAAAAAAATTAAGTGCTTGTTTATATAATAATTCCAGAGATTTTAAAACTGTACAGTTATAAGTATTAATTGTGCAAGTAATGTTTTGACATTCAACATTCTAAAAAAAAAAGTGCTATTTAAATACCTGGATGAGGGACTGTGTTTAACCAAAAAAAAAGGTAGGAACGTTGAACATGTTGTGCAAGAACACTTTAATTACATAACTGGCGAGGCTTTCAGACACGAATGATAAATGACATAATAACCTTAAAAGTAAGTAAAAACCTTACATTGGATGGTTGAGTGCATAGTGCGTAATGTGTAGTGTGTCATTTGAGGGTACTTATGAATAGCCGAGTTCACTTTACAATTTAAATGATAACGGCACAGATGGGCAATATCACTAGAATTACTTTTAAACCATTTTTGTGTACCAGATGAGAAAATAAAAATGTTGACAACCAATCAGAATGCTAATCATCGAATCAAAATCATTAAGAAAGCCAATCCGAATGCATTCAAAGCAGCAGGCAAGATTTACTGCAGTGTGCAAATTTTGAATGCTTCATTTGGTTGTGTTTCTCTGTTTGGGGAATTTTAGCCCCAGGGGTCCATTCTTCGTACGTCGCTTAAATGATCTAAGATGATTTGGCGGATCCTGGATCTTTTAATCTTGATAACTGATCTCTTGCTAATTTGGGTCTTCAAACAAGTTCGCGAATCAGATTAAAATGTCTGGATGAACTGATCTGAGATTGCTGTGTGTGTTGTAAAGGACAGATCTATTAATCCTCGAAATCATGATCAGCAATGCAACGATTGGCTGACGGCACATCAGCGTAATGACATCATCTGATTAATATTCAATTATCCATGTGAGCAAAATTACATAAAATTAGCAGTAAATGGTTTGTTAAATATGATGCGCAATAACTTTCCACATTTGTTGTGAGCTGCAGGCTTTACACTTTCATGTGTCAAGAGCAGGGATCACCAAACTTGTTCCTGGAGGGCCGGTGTCCTGCAGATTTTAGCTCCAACCCTAATCAAACACACCTGAACAAGCTAATCAAGGTCTTACCAGGTATACTTGAAACAGTCAGGCAGGTGTGTTGACGCAAGTTGGAGCTAAATCCTGCAGGGACACCGGCCCTCCAGGACTGAGATTGGTGACCCCTGGTCAAGAGTATTCATCATGTATTTCGATCCATATCAATGTATTTAGTTCTACATTGAAAGAAGATTTTCTTTATTATTGTAGCCTAGGCCTACTCAAGTTTTTTTTAATCAACGTAAGGAATAACTTAATTTTGCATCAAAAAAGCATTTTGATATCGGTAAAGGTGTCTACAACTTTTTTTAAGCATCAAACCACTGGTATATTAGTGGTCAAAACACGTGCATGACTGCATAAATTATTATCCTTTATTATTATTATTATTTTTTTAAAGTCGAATATTGTGCATGTACGCGTTTGTATCTAAAAAGTTAATATCAATAAATTTTCTCTTTAAACCACCAGGTGGCAGTCTTTGTACTTTATTTCGGAGTGCAGATTGCATAAGTTTTATTAATATATATTTTTTAACTTTGTGTATATATATATATATATATATATATATATATATATATATATATATATATATATATATATATATATATATATATATATATATATATATATATATATATATATAACTTTATATACAAAAAATATATTTACTATTTTCCCAAGTGTATATAACTACTGTAAGAAAATATCAGCATTTGGTACATACTTTCAGTATTATCTTTGCTTGAACTGACCCAATTTAATTCTGTTTATATGAAATAAACCTGCTCCCTAGCAGGTTTGAGCTAGCAGAATGAAAACAAATTTAGCATGCTTTTATTGATGTAAAGAACTCAGAAAAATGAAGCTCTTAATATTAAATAGATGATGAAATTTAGGTTGCAATTAAAACAGTGTCTAGTACAGTGCGCTATCCCTGAGGTGTTGTGATGCGTGCAGTAAGGTCATGACTGTTTATCCAACCTTGAATTGGACAGGTGAGCTCCAGGGGGTTTCAGGAGCCACATAACATTCCTCAGAGCTGTCAGTGCCGGCGAGGGAGGGCCATTGAAGAAAGCACCCTCTGTCTGTCACAGAGGGAAAAAACAGATGGTGAGAAGGCAGAAAGAGAGAGGTGATGTAAGCCAGTGCGACCCAAATTGGGTCATACGTCTGTTTTGATTGCAGGAACAACACAATGGTATAACCAGATAAGAACATTCAGTGAATAAATCATTCATAGTTAGTAAGAGTGCTCCGATCAGGAATTTTCTGGTCAATCATCAATTAAGCAGTATCAACCAAAACTAATTCAGATCACCAATTATGAAATCAATTTGAATCCTTCATATACATCATATTATATAAGGATGATTCAATCTGCCAGTTTTTATCCATATTTTCAATATTAAATCAGGCTTAAAAAATCAAAGAGCTTCCAATGTTTGTACATAATGCTTAATGGTAGATTGATGTTAGTAAATTAGTTTTATTCAAACTAATTAGTCAATCAACTGTTCATTTTTAATATTTTATTTTATTTTTTAGATTTTATCTATCAACCTATAATTAAAAAAAAATCCTCAAAATTGTATTACTAATTACATTAGCTACATCTTATTTCTTCTATGTTGTTAGTTCATGAACTTTTGTTATTGTCTCTCTAGAGCAAGGTTGCCATGTTTGCTCATAATTTTTTTTTTTTATTTATTTATTTATTTTTTTTTTTTTGTGGAGGGTAATATTTGCTTAAAGCAGGGGTGTCAAACTCAGTTCCTGAAGGGCTGCAGCCATGCACAGTTTATTTCCAACCCTAGTCCAACACACTTAAGCCAGGGTCACTACATTTTTCGCCCCAAAAACTTCCATTCAAATGCAAGCCAATGCGACAGACTAGAAACACAAGCTCATGTAACAAGTTTCGCAGTTCGCTGCCTTGCGAAGTTCACGCTTTGTGAACTCTAACCTGCAAAATCACGTGACTGCTTGAGACCAATCGAAGATCAAAATGTAACCTCTGGACAGAACTGTAAAATATGGAGCAATCGCTCACTTTTTTAAATGTCTAATCATCTTGTTGAATTCTGATAATTTTCGCAGCACCGTACGACAGAATTTCGCAAGCACAAACACTAGTGTGACGTGATTTGACCTGTAGGTTTCAAACAAGCCTGAAGGACTCAATTAGTTTGATCAGGTGTGTTTAATTAGGATTGGAACTAAACTGTGCAGAGCCATGACCCTCCTGGAACTGAGTTAGACACTAGTGCTTTAAAGGAATGGAGGGGGGGTCGCTTGGTGATTTCCAAAAATCTTACATAATATTATTAATTCATTCATTTTCTTTTCGGCTTAGTCTCTTTATTCATCAGGGGTCGATAAACCGGAATGAACCACCAACTTATCCAGAATATGTTTTACACAGCGTATGCCCTTCCAGTTGCAACCCAACACGGAGAAACACCCATATACTCTTGCATTCACAACATACACTATGGCCAATTTAGTTTATTCAATTCACCTGTACCGCATGTGTTTGGACTGTGGGGGAAACTGGAGCACACGAACTCACGCAAACACGGGGAGAACATGCAATCTCCACACAGAAATGCCAACTGACCCAGCTAAGGCTTGAACCAGCGACCTTCTTGCTGTGCAGTGATCGTGCTACCCACTGCACCACTGTGACACCCATATGTGATTAAACTATTAGAATTACCATATTTTATCCATAACCAACAGAAGATAAAAAAAATAGTTTTTAGTAGATTTTTATAGATTTTTAGTAGATTTTTGTAGTTTTAATAATTTAATATATACGTAATATTTAATAGTTACATAACAAAAACAACAACATGCAAATAAAAATCCATCAGCCTTTCAATGTTTTTTCCATTGGATTGCCACCCCTGGGGTTATTATGCTAGATTAACGTTACAGAAATAGTGTTAGTTGAGAAGATTGATTTTACAGCACAATGTTAAACTTTGACACCTTTATAGCACTCACATACATTTAAAAAACAAAGCCTTCGACTGAACATGGAGGATGATCTCCAAGTGGCAGTCTCCAAAATTAAACCAAGAATAGTCTTGTGCTGTAAACATTGTGCCTATGCACCATTCTCATTAAGTGAGGTTAATATTAAATTACACAAATGAATAATGACTATAAAACATTATATGGTTGTTAGACTGCACTTTTTGTGTTGTCAATATGCTCGTGTTAATATAGTTTCTTTTGGTGTGTGTGCACCATTGAGTGCAATATGTGTATGTTTATAATCACCTCCGAGCATAGAGGGGGTCGCGAGTCACTGGAGTTGTTATTTTAGGGGACGCGGACTGAAAAGTTTGAGAACCCCACCCTTAAAGGATATAAACTGAGTATGTGTGCTATTCTAGGTAAATCTGCCCACTGAGGGGAATGAAAAAAAAAATCAAAAGAGAGATCATGGCTTGTTTTCAGACTACTGTGCAGTCTGATCAAGAATTAGTTAATAGACCTATTGACATATCTGACAATATTACTGTTTTACCTAACGGCAGGTAGAGTTTATGCAATTTGATAGCACCTTTACATGTTCTGGTATATTACAGATAATCAGTGAAACAGAAAACACTTCCTATATGTATTGGTGTTGATGGTAAAGTCAGGGATAACTTCCTGGTAGAACTTCTTGATGTTCATTGTTCTGTGACAAAACCAGTTGAAAACTGCTGCAAGCAATGGTTCAAAGGAGAAACTCAAGAAAGGAAGGCAGTTTGCTGAAGTCTTAGACTACAAGAAAGATGAAGGAAGATTTTTGAGACGTTTTTGCAGAATGTGATAGAAAATGTGGGATAAATGGAATAAATGAGAGTGGAGGTGGAGGTCTTCACATGGTCAGAGGGTCAGAAGTGTCTCTTGGCCACTGTTTCTTTTGCAGCAGCTCTAATTAAGATCTCCAAAGCATATGACTCAATTATGATGAAGCAGGCGTTTAGTATTGAAGAAAAAAAAAGAACTGCCTTGACTAATGAAAGTTTCAGGCAATATCCTGAGGCACTTCCTCTCACTATTTCTCATGCTGCTTCGTTTTGTTCTCTCTCTCTCTTTCTCTCTCTCTCTTTCATATATTTTTGCACTCTTGCCGTCAATCAGACAGCATCTTCTCCGCCCCTCTCTTCCTTTGCATTGCTGTTTTATCTTTTCCAACCTGCTTCTGCAGTGAGTCATTCTCAGTTTGGCTAAACAGCGAACAGTGTCTGTGTCAAGCCAGTCCTGCTTTGATGCATGTGTCTGTGACCATATAGATAAAACAAGTTATACATTTTCTGTCCATACCCTCAGAATACGGCATCAGTAAAGCAGTAGCCAACATAATAATCAGAATGGTTATGATTTATGTTAGTCTGTTTTTCAAATGTAATTTCATTACATTTTGAAATGGTGTAGTGTATAGTATCATGAAGATAAAATTATTGCATTACTACTGGATAGAAACTCATACTGTATGTGCAATATCAAAGTATACACCCATTCTAACTTTAATTATTTTATATGTTGATCAAAGATGAGATGTTTCATTTTTAAATCTGTATCAAATATTAATCATTTAAAACAATCTATAGAAAAAAACTATTCAGTGACGATATACAGCCGTATCGCACTGCTACAAGTGTAATATTGTGTTTATACAACAGTTCGACGACATAATCGTGTATATAAAAAAGTCAAAAAATCCTTTTGTATGAGGAACTACTTTCTTTTGCCATTCACATCTGAAGCTAACCTCAGAACAGCAGAAACAATTGCTACTTCACATCTAAAATGATGACAAAAGAGGTGATTTTGCCTACATGTTAAGATTATAAGGCATGAAATTCCATCAGTATAGATACATTTCCCAGTATTTCTATGTTGCCATCAGGAAATCACATTAATTAACCTTGAAAAAGCCAAAGCAAAGCAAACACTACCAGAAACACTACCAGACTATGGTATATAGCACCACAACATACAAAAGAAGGAGATTGACTTAGTAAGTCACTTACCTATTTATAATGATTTGATCAGCTGTAGTTTGAAATTACGCTGAGTTTTTTTCCACTATGGGCTTATTATGCAGTCTCTGTCGCCATCTTGTGGCGGAACGTCAACTGTCTTTGCTCTGCTAAAAAGCCTCAAAAGTACATTATGTTGTCCAACAGCTTCAATATTTGTCAAATTGTTGTGAGTTTATTGATCTGCTGTCACTCTATGTGGGTGAAGTAATACAGAAGTGTGAGGAGTGCGGTTATAGCAGAATATTGTATGGCTATCAGCCAAACAGATTCGAGAACCAGACAGAACTGTTGTACCAAAACATGCACAACATTGAACTGAACATTTATCAGTTTCTGTCCACAGGGTTTGGACAGTCATTGAAAACCTGAAAAAATAAATTTTGACATGGTGTTTTCCAGGCATGGAAAAGTTTTGGGAAACAAAATGAACCTACAAAGTTTTGGAAAAGTCATTAACAAATATCTGTATACTTAAACATATTTTAATTGGTAATAAGTATTACATTTTTCCCAGTGATGGGTTGCAGCTGGTAGGGCATTCACTGTGTTTAACATATGCTGCAAAAGTTGGCGGTTCATTCTGCTGTGGCGACCCCAGATTAATAAGGAAATAAATGTATGAATGAAAGAAGAATGATTCAATTTTGAATATTGCGAGGTCCATCTCTTCACGTGGTGTTCTTTTTATATGGTAAAGAAGCTACTTGCAGCTTTGCAGTTTGCTGTATAGACTAACATATCATTTAGAAATCGAGGTGGAACAAAGGGATTATTCCAGATTAATACCAAATCCTCATTTTTAAAAGTCGCCATTCACATGTCATATCCTTTGCGTGCACAAGTTTTTTATTTCAAATGGAGACCCTTGGCACTTAATGTAAAAAAAAATGGCCGCCATATTGAATTGTCAAACAAGTGTTCAAAACTGGCCACTTCAAACACCCATTTGCAATGAAGGATTTTAAAAAATACAAATGCCTACAAAGAGATTAGGGCATAGGAATGAGTTCTTCTGAATAGAACCCAGTGAGTGATGTGCCTCGTGTTTTTCTTGCGATTTTTAGACAGGTTATGTGAATAGCCTTTAATTCTAACATGAGGATTAATGCTGACAGATCTGCCAGAGTGAGTGGCGCCATCTAGCGCAGTTTATGATCGCAGTACTCTTCAGTTTTTACCATAGAATGTGTTTTACTTTACTTTTATTTGCTGAAATTAATTATTGCTGATGTAAAGTAGTGAAGTCATGCCATTTGTTAATCATAAAACAAAAATGGCTAGTCAGAATTGAATAATCATAGTATTTAGTTTTTTGTGAAACATTTTTTTTTTAGAAAATAGTTCCTTATTGTGTTTACTAGTGATTAAAAAGTTTTTTATTATCATTATTAACGTTGTGGAGTATTTGTCATGTTTTAATTGTCATTTTTGGAATATTATTGAATGAAATTGCAGTTCTACCAGTCATTTAGTTCTATAATTTGTTTTCAGTCATTTTCTATCATTATTCTAATGTTTTGTGTGTAAATGACTCTTCTTGGCCAATAACATGCTCTCACATAATTTCATCTAAAAGTGTTGTGCAAGCATTATCTAATTTAATTTAACATAGAGATAACAATAAATAAGAACTGCATAGACTGCCATGGGTTTTACGATATTCTGTAATATATTTAAAGGTGCACTTTTTCCTATTTACCATATATTACATGAAACATTGGATTATGAATATTTACCTGAAAGTCTCACAAAATTTGTGGATTTGTAATAGTAAAAATGTCTATGAACCATGTAATTCTTCACCTTTAAAAGTTTTAGAAGCTGCTTATTCATTTATTTTTAACACGTATCAGTGTGAACCAAAGGATACAGAAATGCATTTGTGGACAGGGAGTTTTATTTTTATTTTGAGGGACACCATTCACAGTCCTGTCTCACTTTCCTTAGGCAAGATAGGGCATGAACAAAGAGAAAAAAACAAACACTGGTTCCTGCAAGTGCAACATGGGATAGTCTAGCGGTAGTGAAACAGCTTTTGTTTAGTTTGAGCTAAAAAAATAAGAACAAAAAGAAAACTTTCAGTTGAACCTTACTTTATGTAGTCTTGGCTGCATTATTCTTTGAATTGCTATCTACCCTGCAAAAAGTGAACTGTTGGATCAATTTAATAAATCTATCTATCTATCTGTCTGTCCGTCCATCTAGCTATCCATCCATCCATCCATCCATTCATCCGTCCGTCCGTCCGTCCGTCCGTCCATCTAGCTATCCATCCGTCCGTCCGTCCGTCCGTCCGTCCGTCTGTCTGTCTGTCTGTCTGTCTGTCTGTCTGTCTGTCTATCTATCTATCTATCTATCTATCTATCTGTCTATCTATCTGTCTATTTATTTGTCCGTACGTCCATCCATCCGTTCGTCCGTCTCTCTGTCTGTCTGTCTGTCTGTCTGTCTATCTATCTATCTATCTATCTATCTATCTATCTATCTATCTATCTATCTATCTATCTATCTATCTATCTATCTATCTATCTATCTATGTGTTGAAGTACTTTTAAAGTTAATCCAGTGGTTAAATAATTACAGTTCATTTGTTTTTTTCTTCTCTTAGACAATTTAAAGTGTTTTTAGCTTTGGACAGACACTTCATTCTTTATCATGTCTGACCAGATTTTACCCCAGTAAATCTTTTCTCCATCAGCGTTTGATGGGTTTTTCTGTCAGGTTCACTCTCACTCTCTCCAAATCCTCCAACCTAAAAACAGAAAACGATTTGTCTTGAGGGCCTACTTGCCTCATGGCCCGTATCGCACAACATCTTTGCTGGGGTCTATACTGAGAGACGCTGAGCTCTGATGCCCCTTCCCGTGGTTCATCCAAGACTATGGCCCTTTATAAACTATTGGTATTGGAAGAATGCCCTTCTCCCAACAACACTCCAGTGACTGTGCCTGCCATCAGGGTATTGATGCATGGACTCCAGGAAACTCACCTCAGTGTCTGGTAGTAATGTATTACTGTTGGCAGGCAGAGTGTACACATGGCTTTCAGGAGATAGATGACTGTTTGCAGAGGCCAATGGGGCCGTAGACTGGATGGATCAGCGTTTCGGTCTGCCGGGAAGGTGTCTTAAAGAGAGATGGGGAAAATGCTATTGAGAAGTAGCAGGTTTTTGGTGCTGCACAGTCAGAAGTGTCAGTGTAGTCTCTTGGGGAGAGAATGGAGATGATTTTTGTATTTTGTGAAGGTCATCTGTTGGAGACTAACTATTTATAAAGGCGTTATACCTGCCCACAAAATTGATTTCCAAAGGCTTTTTTTTAAAATTTTTATAAGGGCATCTTTATCACAAACTAACAGTAGCACATACAGTTAAAGTCATTAGCCCTGCTGCAGATTTTTTTTTCAATTATTTTCCAAATGATGTTTAACTGAGCGATATTCCTAGAATATTTTTTTTCTTCTGGAGAAAGTTTTATTTTTAGTTGTATCTTAGTTTTCTTGTTTCGGCTAGAATGAAAGCTGTTTTTTTATATATTTTTAAACAATTTTAAGGTGGTTATTATTAGTTCTTTAAAAGTGCAGTAGGTGATCTGCCAAAATACTATCCCTTAGCATAATATCTTTGAAACCCTCCCCTGCAAGCCACGACTCCTGAAATCACAAACGCGCACCTAAAAGATGACAGTAGACAACCCACTAGATCAGAGATGCCCAAAGTAGGGCCCGCGGGCCAAAGTTGGCCCAATGTAACCTTTGATTTGTCCCACCATCCCATCTGAAAATGATAGAGAGGTTTAGGGGCAAAGCCTTTAACAGAGATCATCATTTATAATTTGTTCTAATCTTTTTTGTTTGTTTGTTTTATTTTGCTATTCACTATTTTGTTTTGTATTTGTTAATATAAAGCAATGATTATTTTTAAATATTATCTAACAAATTAGGAAATTACCATGGCAACTAAATTTACCTTTGGCCCACTAATAAAGTTTGGTTTTTGGCCCTTCATAAGAAAAAGTTTGGGCAGCCCTGCACTAGATCATGTCATCTTAGTGATTGGTGGTGGAATTACAGTTATTTCTAAGCCATACTTACATGCTATTTCAGACCGAATATTCAGAGTAGCATGGTAAACAATATAAGGAGTCGTCACAGGTTGTCATTGTTTAAAAATTAACCAATGTGATGAAAATATAAAACCAACCTCACCTCAGTAAAGCAGGCTAGGCGGAATAGCGCTATTTACTTATGTTTTGATAATAAACTAAATAAATAAAAAAATTTATAGCAATTATTAATAAAAAATTACGACATTATCGATGCTGTTGAAGTTCCCTTATGAAATTGAAAATAATAGTTTTAAAACATAACATTACCTGTCTAAAAGAAATACTTCAGCCATGGTGTCGTCCTTCCTCCAGCATGCAAAAGTAACTCCAATATTGATTCAGGATTTTAAAAAGATTTGATTCAGCGTTTGTTTTTACTGTTGTCACTCTCTCGTGTGCATGTGAATGCAGATGTACAAATCTACATTTGCTGACAGACAGTTTGGACTACTTATCAGAACTATGGGAATTGTCGGACCGACCAATTTTAATTAGATGAAATTTTTTTAGTCTTATGCCTTACCCAGAATATAAAAATACATATAAATACATTTAGATCCTTCATTTTAATCATTACTATTGGAATGTGAAGAGGCTTTCAACAAGCACAACAAAAAATGCTTCTGAAGACAAATCACCTACTGCAACTTTAAGCAATATTTTTTCAACTCTCTTCAGAAAAAAACACTGTTAGACAATGATTTACCTAACTAACCTTGCCTAATTAACCTAGTAAAGCGGTTAAATGGCACTTTAAAGAGCCCATATTATACATGAAATAGGGTCATATTTAGGTTGTAAGGGTCTCCAACAACAGTCTAATATGCATGCAAGGTCATAAAACACTTTTATGGTCTTATAATCTGCATTTATTTTTACCTAATTTTCCCAGCGACTCCCATATGAATCGTTCAGCGATTCATTTGTTCCCAACCCCCTCCTCAGCGTGAAGCTAATCTGCGCTGATTGGACCGATGACAGCCTGCTGCGATTGGTCGACAGTGACAGGCTTCAGCACGAGACAGAGTGAAATGCCCAGCTGGTAATCAACTATATAAAAGTAGTCACAGTGCACACGCGCTTCATAGTGTAAGGCTTTTTTCACACACACACACAACCCTCCTCAGAAGAACTGGGGAGATCGACGCGAGTCTCCTAGCCTCTCCCTCTCCCTCTCTCTCTCTCTCTCTCTCTCTCTCTCACACACACACACACACACACACACACACACACACACACACACACACACACACACACACAACGCTCCTCAGAAGAACTAGGGAAAGCGACGCGAGTGTCTCTCTCTCTCTCTCTCTCTCTCTCTCACTCTCTCACTCTCTCTCTCTCTCTCTCTCTCTCACACACACACACACACACACACAACGCTCCTCAGAAAAACTAGGGAAAGCGACGCGAGTCTCTCTCTCTCTCTCTCTCTCTCTCTCACACACACACACACACACAACGCTCCTCAGAAGAACTAAGGAAAGCGACGCGAGTCTCCTGTCTCCTAGCCCCTAGGCGTCACAAACTCGACCTGTTCTTTTTTTTTCTCTCTCTCTCTCTCTCTCTCTCTCTCTCTCTCTCTCTCTCTCTCTCTCTCACACACACACACACACACACACACACATAAACACATCACGTTCCTCCTCAGAACTAGGGAGATCGACATAGGAGTCTCCTGTCTCCTAGCTTACGATCGCCATAGCAACGACAAACGGAAGTGGAACGCGAGCTCACAAAAGCCTTTAACGTTAAATCCGTAAACAAAGCGGCACGCGTCGCGTTTTTAACGTGGCTTACATGTGATAAGAGAATATAAAGAGTAACCGCGTGTACTGTACCAGGTTAACAAGTAACAAAACACAATAAATACATAATTTGCAAGTTAAACGAGGCAACAATTTTAATCGCACTTACTTACACTAGTGAATAAACCTCTACCACTGACTCTTCACAGTTCACAACTCATCTTTGGGTAGAGACTGTCAATATTATCCATCTGAGCACAGCGTGACTTCATTCGACCGGCGGCGTCTGTGTGTGTGTGTCTAGTGTTTTTACTGTGTTAGTGGGCGGGGCCGCAGGTTTCAAATCTCCCTGGTTTGCGCGCGTAACTACTGGCGAGGCTTGTGTTTCGTGGCTGCGTCATCGCGAAACACCTAATGACTCATTATCAAGACGACTCGTTTGAAGCACTATGAGTCGACTCTTTTATAGATGAATCAATAGTTTTAAACACTGTACACTTACAGATTTAAGCCTTAGCTGGATATTTCACTTCACTTAGAGCTGTGTTACACACTACTTGGAAGGGCATTTTCAAAAACCCATAATATGGGCTCTTTAAGTTGAATACTAGTATATTAAAAAATCTATTAAAATCTTTTGTACTGTCGTCATGGCAAAAATAAAAGAGAGCAGTTATTAGAAATGAGTTATTAAAAACTATTATGTTTAGAAATGTATTGAAAAAAAATCTTTCCATTAAACAGAAATTGTGAAAAAAGTATATTGGGCTAATATTTCAGGGGGCTAATAATTCTGACTTCAACTCTATATATTAACACCTTAATAAATATGATGGCATGTTCCAATCAGACTGAATAAAGAACCAAATACCATCTTGTACAAGATGCAATATTTTCAGATAATAAGTAATACTTTTAATATAGTAACTTTTTTGAAGTTATTTTGATTCAGTAATGTCTTTGTAAAATCTCATTATGAGAAATTTAGCCCATAAAGAATAAGAACAGACAGAAAAAACACAGTGGATTATAAAATATAGCGCATTTGTTTGTTCTTGGTCTCTTTTAAAGTTTAAGGAAACTAATCACTACAAAACTGAACCCACAAAACCAAATTTCTAAGATTTTGACAGCGGTGTTTGTGAAAAAGGGCAAGGTTAGCATCTCTTGCATACATTATAATGAAAAATGTGATTATTAATGAGTGCGAAATGTGAATGTGTTAATGGGGAATCTTTTGGCTTTGAAAAAATGTGTATCAATGACAAGTAAACACATTAAAAAGACCGTTGATTGCGTATCATCTGGAAAAATCAGATAATGTCATCCCACACCTCATCTTTCTCACAAATTCCTTTGGAAGCAAGGATGTTTACCGAAAGGCGGTCCTCATTTGCATATCTTGTCATTTATCATCTTAACAAAGAGATGTCAAAGAACATCACATCAACCCTTTCTAACAATTTCATCAGTGAAAATAGCCTTCAGAAGCGTCTCTCGTTACCCTGGTGTAAATCTGCTCTGTAATACTGAATCCGGATGTAAGGCATCGCAGTCTTAGCGGCTCTTTCTCACCATCACATTACTCCAACAACTGTGTTTTTGCACTAGTTTCAAAATATAGATCAAAAAAGCCATGGATTAGCTTTTGCCTGTGAGACCTGTCCTTGATGTAGAAGCATATCTGTCTCCAATCCAGCTACAATTCCCCTCGCTTTCAACTGAACATTTGCATCCAAGCTTTCTCAGAAAAAAAGTGTGGTTTCTGTCATAAATATTTTGAGTGTGTTAAACCTGAAGCTAATGGAAATCTTTTTTAAAACGCATACAGGAAGGGGCAGGCAGAACCACTTTTTCTGACCAAGGTTAGATTACTGTTGTCAGCTTTCCGAGCACACGTTTGAAAATATAAAAACCCATTATGTTTCTTTGAAGTCATCAAGCTAGAAATGGAAAACAATGAAGAGAAGACAGGAAATTTCACAAATGTCAAAAGGATTGACGGAGAAAGCTGATGTCATTGAACATGTCAGCAGGCTAGGAAATTTTCTTTTGACTTTTTTTTGACATCAAATTGTGGTCTGCAGCTTATTCTTGCCAAGAGCTGCCAATTTAGATAGAAAAGGTCTTGACATAAAATGACCAGTCAAAATTTGTTTTGCATTCCAGTTGCTGTTTAAAAAGGCTACATGTAGAATTCAGGGTGGCACAGTGGCTCAGGGGTTAGCACTGTTGCCTCACAGCAAGATGGTTGCTGGTTCGAGTCCCGGTTGGACCAGGAGGCATTTCTGTTTGGAGTTTGCATGTTCTCCCTGTGTTCAAGTGGGTTTCCCCCACACTCCAAAGACATGCGCTATAGGTGAATTGAATAAACTAAATTGGCCAAAACTTGTGTGAATGAGTGTGTATGGGTATTTCCAGTACTCTATTGTGGCTGGAAGGGCATCCGCTCCATAAAACATATGCTGGAATAGTTGGTAGTTCATTCCGCTGTGGCGACGTCTGAAATAGAGACTAAGCTGAAGGAAAATGAATGTAGAATTCAAAGCCAGCAACTTATTATGCTTACACTTGTTTACATGTAACATACAAGAACCTCTTGAGTTCTTCTCATAAATAACAGTCCACACAGGCATTCATAGACAACCCAAGGGTTTGTTTATTTTTTTTAAGCATTATTACAAATTGTTCACACATTGGCATTGCAAATAGATATTGATAAAAAATATTCTTACAGCGTTATTATAGTTCGTTTTGGGTTCGTTACCCCAAAAATAAAACTTTGTTTCCTCATGTCATACCCAACCCCTGGGCATTTGTTAACCTTTGGAATACAAATTAATATATTTTAGGTGAAACCTGTGAGGTAATATGTCAGTACCGACTGAGTGCAACATGCACAGTACTGTCATGAATGCGTGCAATATACTGACACAGGAGTAGAAACTGTTGAATAAATTTTGTTTAAAATTTTGAATAAATAAGTTTTGTTTTATCTGTTCACAAAAAGATTCTCGTAGTTTAATCATTTTCTGTTTGAACCACTGAAGGCATGTGGTCTGTTTGAGGATGTTTTTTTGGTATCTTTTTGAACTTTAAAGCAGAAACTTTGTTGTCCATGGAAGTTGAGGGAGCTCTCAAATTTCACCTAAATCTAAATTTGTGTTCCGAAGATGAATAAATGTCTGAGGGGTTTAGATGGACCTGAGGGTAAAGAATTAATAACAGAGTGTTCATTTTGGGGTGAAATAACACTTTAATAGTGAGCTTATCTGCAATATTTGGTAGAAAGACTTTGGTCAGAAAACCAAAATCCAATGCGTATGTTAACATGAACACCAACAATATGATTTTAATGATTAAGACAATAATCTGATTAAGAGTCTACCATGTAAACAGTGATTTTTGATTACCTCAATCCGACTAAAGTCATAATTGAACTAAACAGAAATCAAATTAAGACATGTCGAGTATGATATTTTTAGGCCCAATCTCAATTCTATTTTTGTACCTCTACCCCTTCCCCTTTCCTTTCCTTTTGGCCCTTGAAACCGAGGGTAAAGTGGTAGGGCTTCAAAATTTCCCCCTAAGAAATGGCACAGCACTACAACACCTTCACACGTCATCATATGTCATCGCAATCTCTTGCTTCATATGAGATCGACGATAGTGACTGATGTAGTTGTTTCAGTTGTGTTATTTTTTGGTATTTATCTTCAGGAAATTACTGAACGATATCATGTTATCATAATGATATAATGTGGCAGTAGTAACTGTACTGTGCATTTACACCCTGGCCATATTCATCTACATTTACATTTAGTCATTTAGCAGACGCTTTTATCCAAAGCAACTTACAAATGAGGACAAGGAAGCAATTTACACAACTATAAGAGAAGCAGTGAACAAGTGCTATAGACAAGTTTCAGGTGTGTAAAGTCTAAGAAGCAAAGCATTAGTAAATTTTCTTTTTTTTTTTTTTTTTGAGAGAGAGAGAGGGCACAGTTAGTGGTATAGCTTTTCTGACAGGGTAATAGAGTGTCATCGAATGTCAGATGTGGAAATATGTTGTGGGACTGGAGTTATTATTAAATTTAGCGGTTTGTATTTTAAACTCCACCACTACCCCTTCACGTGAATGTGCAAAATAAGGGGAAGGACTAAGAGGTAGAATTGCAATTGGGTCCTAGTCTCATTATTGAAGTGCAGCACAGACATGTAAATACCTTAACCAAACTATTACCGTCGTATGGGATTTTCGCCGCATTTTGTGACAGGATAGTCTATACACACACAACTGTTTGAAACTATTCTCTGCACATACCGAGTCAGTAAACCATAGACACCTACATTGTGAAATGCAGAGTTTTATTTCCCCATATGGCGTGCAGGATCAAATTCCATTAAAACAACGCTTCCAGCAGTTCATACTTGCATCCAATACCTCAGTTTGTCACTGCAGGGCATGCATGAAATGTTCCTGAATGAAAGTGAAAGTGCCAAACTGCAGTTAAAGTCTAAAAATTAAAAATAAAACAGCCGAAATTACATAAAACTCTGGAGGAAATGTGGATAGCATGGTGATGCAATGACATTAATCATATTATGTGCAATAACATGTAAGACAGGATCATGAAAGGAACATTCAAAAAGCATCTCATGTAAACACCTTAATCATATTATTGTCTTATTCAGATTAAGGCAAATAATTTGAAAACTGATGTCCATGTAAACATAGTCAGGGATTTTATTGTAAATTCCCAAAAGTCATTAGCAACAGATTGGGATTTCAGTCTCCTACTTTTTTTAGGGCGTACTCTCAGTACTCTCATGTGCTGGTCAGTTCAACAGAAGAGAAGTGCTCTCGGTCAGCACAGTGGAGATTGCTTTAGTTATATCGTTTAAGACGTTTGGGATGCGGTGACACAATCAAATATTTTCACTTATGACGCTCATAAATAATTATAAAATTCATCATGCTGCAGGTAATAGGAGGTTTGCTGAAGGTACAGCTTTCATGCAGTGAGAGGTTTACGTCTTTAATAAACTACGACAGTTCGCATTCATTGAATAGTAAGAATGATTAACAAATCCACATGAAACAGTCCCTTAAAAGTCACGTCTCATCTTCAGTTTCAGGCTCAGGCACACTTTGCACTCACACTACAGGCATATTGCGCCAAAGACCAAGTGAACTGCGCTCTGGCACACCTCTTCCAACCGGGCCATGGCCGGCCAACTGAACCGCGCCTGAGCCCGATTTAGAGCACTCACACTTCTCAAACGAACCGGGAAACATGCCTGGGCATGGTTCGGATAGCATAGTGTGAGTGTACCCTTAGTCTAATTTGTCAGTGGTTTATACAGCTCAAGGAAATAATGCCCCAGAATCCTTATTTATGTATATAAAGTGATCTATTCCTGCATTTTTACATTTGAATGTACTGTCTTTCAAAACCCATGCATATGATGAATACAAGAATACTCACATAAACATAACTGTGTGAGTGGGAGCAAGTGATACCTTGAGATTTTCTGGAGGTTGGCAGAAATGAGTCATTTGCATTGATTCGGAGCAGTCAGGTCTGGGGCCCTTGCAGAAATGCACATAACCTTTTCAACATTAAAGGCATGTTTGAACTGGAAATCCATATCTAAGATAGTCCATAAGTCTTTTTGTGGTTTTGTTTGAGAGGTTTTTTTGACAAAAGAAAAAAAATATATAAAATGTATTTCATCACTCAGGTTTGATCAATGGAAGTGGTTCATATTTATTCAAGCTTTATCCATGTGGAACAGTGCTGCTGGTCCAAAGGAAGTGGCAGTAGGTGACCCTGAGGAGTCCATTCTCATTTAATCTTTGTCCTGGTGTGCATCTGGACAAGCAAGCTCTCCTTCAGAACAGTGTTTCATGTTGCGTCAGTCCCACAGAGACCGGCACAGAACAATCAATGCTGGAAAAGCTCTCAGAACTGAGGGAAGTTAATGGCCCTGCCTTGTTCTGCATCAGATATGATCAATATAACAAATGAGTACAGTTAAGACTTTTCACCATATCAGATGCTCATAAAAATAAGCGCTTTGTTTAAGCTGTTTAAACAGCGATGCATTTAGTTTTATAAAGGGGTTGTTATGGCAGAAATTTCTGTGTTAAAGGCCGTTCACATCAAAATTGAAAAAATTGTCATTTACTTACTCTTGATCCATACCTGTATTGACTTTCTTCTGCCGATGATGAAAGATAAACCTTTCTTTCAAAATCTCAACTGTGCTGCATTTTATATATATGTATAAAGTGAACAAGAATGGGAATAAGTGATTTACAGCAAAAAAAAAAAAAATCATATTTGAGACCATGTTTAAGGAACAAAGTAATCTTCTTCCATCACATTTCTCAAATTTCCTTCAGATTTACTGCTTGATTTGCAAAAAAATTGACATTACTGATGCTGAATACCAATGTTAATAGTGTTTTCCCTAACAATAATGTACTATGGTTTCATTATAGTAAATGTATTTATTTGTTTATTTTTGCACATTAATTACCATAAATACCATGCAAGTAAAAAAAAAACTATGGACAGTGTAGCAAATTTATGGTTGAAAAAAAAAATAGGCGGAAATGTTAAAACTTTTCTAATAAAACGTTTGTTTGCAATTAAAGATGTTAGCTTTACATCAGATTTAGCATAAGTTTTCATTAAACATCATTCCTCTATAGCAGGGATGCCCAAAACTCTATACACTACTTGACAAAAGTCTTGTCGCCTATCCAAGTTTTAGGAACAACAAATAATAACTTGACTTCTAGTTGATCATTTGGTATCAAAAGTGGCTTAAATGAAAGCCAAAGGCCTCTAGATTACGCTTATTCCACTAAAATAAAGTATGATCATGCCTTGATTTTTAAATATTTAATTAGGACCGTAAGGTCTGACTTTGCTTAGACAAAAGTATTGTCACTTAACAGAAATAATGTACAATATAGAGTATAAAGTCGTGGTGCAGTAGAAAAAGAATTAATAGTGTGTTAGAGCTTGGAGGACTGCATCCATACGTTTCTGCAGTGACTCAAATAATGTATTACTAAAGTCATCTGGAATGGCGGTAGAAAGTATTCTTGAAGGACACCCAGAGTTCATCAAAATTCTTTGGATTCATCTTCAATACCACCTTCTCCTTTATCTTACCCCAGACATGCTCAATAATGTTCATATCTGTTGACTGGGCTGGCCAATCCTGGAGCGCCTTGACCTTCTTTGCTTTTAGGAACTTTGATTTGGAGCGCTATCCTGCTGAAGAATTTGCCCTCTCCTGTGGTTTGTAATGTAATGACAGCACAAATGTCTTGATACCTTAGGCTGTTGATGTTGCCATCCACTCTGCACATCTCTTGCACTCCGCCATGCTGAATGTAACCCCAAACCATGATTTGTCCTTCACCAAACTTGACTGATTTCTGTGAGAATCTTGGGTCCATGTGGGTTCCAATAGGTCTTGCGGAGTATTTGTGATGATTGGGATGCAGTTCAATACATGATTCATCAGAAAAATTTACCTTCTGCCACTTTTCCAAATGATCAACTAGGAGTCAAGTTATTATTTGTTGCTCTCACAACTGGCATCAACGACAAGATTTTTGTCATTTCTTGTCATTTTTGTGTAGTTTAGCCGAAACTTCCTCCAACACTGCAGCATGGACGTTTCTAGTATACCTAGAAAGAGCTTGATTGGCTGGTTCAGGTTTGTCTAATTGAAGGTGGAACTAAATTCTGCAGGGCACAGACCCTCCAGGAGCGAGTTTGTGCACCCCTGCTTTAAAGTTTTGAAAATAAACTTTACTGTTGAATCAGTTTAATGCAGCCTTGTTGAATATGACTGTTAATTAATTCTAGAAGTGTTAACTGTATTAATTCAAGTAGTAACTTAAGGAACTTCTGGAGAAACAGCATCATGAGAGTAGACTTTCAATTCAAATCACTAATCACTGAACTAATACTCCAACATCTGAAACTACAGAGTTAGTTTTGTTAGAAGAAGTTAGAATAAAAGTTTCTGCACGGCCAACCTTTTTCGAACAGCAAACAAAGTGCTAAAAGCCCAAGTGCAAAAACCTGTTTGTGAGTTCACAGATGGAAAGGCAGCTTGTGACGGATAACAAGACAGCTAAGACGCAGGGGAATGAACTGGGATCAGTTTGGACAGATCATCAGAGGTGAGATGTGTGGGGAGACGGGTGATGCTCTCAAAGCCTAGGGTTACTGGATTGAGCGACAGGATTGTGTCACCTCCCCCAGCGCATAACCAACTTGTGCCTCCTAATTGGCAGGAGGTGTCAGAGATGTTGACCGTCACCATTATCATTTTTATTTGGAATCAGATGCTCCATCAACACCCGCTGTTGTTTGAGAGGAGGGAAGGTTAGCACTCGACTTGACAAGGATAGAAGAGCCTTTGGTGACCTTCAGCGCACATACGTCTAATGCATTGCCACCTTCTCTCTCACCATGATCGGGGTGGTTTTGTAAAGGCTCAGGGCTGGTAGCCAAAGGGCTCCATTTATGGTACCACTGGGGTGGGCCATATTGGATTTTTAATTGTGCACTTTCATTTCCCCTATTTTACATTTAAATTACCTTTTGCTGTCATCTAAAGCTGACTCGGAGTTAAATTTTTAATAGCACTAATAATGTAGTAATGCCGTATAATGCAATCGTTTGCAAATCTGGAAATGAATATCCATTTTTCATATTGTGCATTAATAATATTGTGATGCCTAAATTCACTTGTGGCATTGACATAAAGCAGTGGCTCTCAACCAATTACAACAAAATAATAGAAGTGCACCCTCCATATACTCTTCATTCATTCATTCATTCATTCATTCATTCATTCATTCATTCATTCATTTTCCTTCGGCTTAGTCTCTATTTCAGAAGGTGCCACAGTGGAATGAACCGTCAACTATTCCAGCATAAGTTTCACGCAACGAATGCCCTTCCATCTGCAATACAGTATTGTGAAACAGCCATACACTAATATTCACACACAAACACACACACACACACACACACACACAAACGACAATTTGGTCACACTTTATTTTGATGGTGGATATTTTCTTGACACACTTTGGCTCCATTAGTACCAACTGAGCATCGTGTCAATGCCACAGCCTACCTGAGTATTGTTGCTGACCATGTCCATCCCTTTATGACAACAGTGTACCCATCTTCTCATGTCATCCCATGTCATAAAGCGTGAATCATCTCAGACTGGTTTCTTGAACATGACAGTGAGATCACTGTACTCAAATGGACTCCACAGTCACCAGCTCTCAATCCGATAGAACACCTTTGGGATGTGGTGGAATGGGAGATTGGCATCATGGATGTGTATCTGAGGAATATTTCCAGTACCTTGTTGAATCTATGCCACGGAGGATTAAGGCAGCTCTGAAGGCAAAAGGGGGTCCAACCAGGTACTAGGAAGGTGTACCTAATAAAGTGGCCGGTGAGTGCTAAGCACATGTCTTTAGACTGTAGGGGAAACCGGAGCACCCGGAGGAATCCCATGCCAACAACAAAGAGAATATGCAAACTCCACAAAGAAATGCCAACTGGCTTAGCCAGGACTTGAACCAGCGACCTTCTTGTTGTAAGGCAACACTGCTAACCACTGAGCCACTGTGCCACCCCATATATTCTCATATTTCTATGAAATTTGTATACATATTTTTAATTTGTATAATTATATATATTGTGGCTGGAAGAGCATCCTAATTGGGCATCCAAGTAACTGTTGATTCATTCTGCTGTGGCGACCCCTGATAAATAAGGGAATAAGCCGAAGGATAGTGAGTGAGTAAATAAATAATTTTTCATACCCCATTTTGGTCTTGACTATATATATGCCAGGCCAGAAGCTGATAATGAAGAAACATTATGGTCTGTATAGTTCTGTAGTCCACTGCTGTTGTTGTTTTAATTGTCAAGTACTTGTGCACCCCTACAGAATGGACACACCAAGCATGGCTTTGTTGTTTCAAAATCACATTTTTAATTTTCTTAGGCCATTGAAAAGCTGTCGTCATAAAAATAAATGCTTAAAACCCTCAAAAGTTTGAAATTTTTTGTTGAAAACGGTCCTTTATGCCTCATACACTTAAACTGTATGAACGAACAGGCTTAGTAAAACAAATCAGACTTTTTAACATGGATATTTTTTTAAACAATTGACTATTTGCTTAGCTCGGTTGGCTGTAACTTGTAACTAGAAAAGCTGTACTAAAATGAAAAATTCACATTACTGAAATATAGTTATCACTGTCATTGCTTTAATGGTGAAATGTGAAATTCATGGAAATAAATTCATTCAATATATTCATGAGCCTCTTGTCTCATTGTTATGCGTGCCTTTTAAGCATTTTAGTACTAACTGTATTTCCACTCAGGCACTACAAAGATCACTGCTATCATGAGGCTTGACATGAGTCATAACAGATGAGTTTTTACTATACAGTCACTGTGGGGTCGTCTTTGACCTCTATTTGTTTGCTGCAGTCCCCTGAAACCCCTCGCTGGCCTCCTGTGGGAAATAACCCGGTGAAAATGAACCGAGCAGAGCGCAGCATTGAATACGCGATGTGATTTAAAAGACCCGCTCGCTGCCTCAGGAAAACAGTCATTTGTGAGTGGTTGCATAACAGACAGGACAAATGAATGCGATTTAAAAGCATTTTATTGCTGCGCTATAGGTTTATTGGCCTTAACTGCTCTTCACCGCCGCTGTGGATATGAGCTGCTAAGGAAGTACTCGATGCAGCAAATAACAGCTCTCATTTTAAGGTCATTGGTCATGATGGATGTTGTGAGAAAGCTGAGATTTTTTATTTATTTTTTTTTTTGCACTGTTTGTTGGTTGGTTTCACCTAGCAATAGCATTTGAAAGTCTATGTGGCACTGAGCAAAAAAAAGCCACTTTTCTTTCCTTTATCATTTTAATGGCTTTATAATGGCCAGATTCAGCACTCAGCGGTCGGGATTATTCAAATTCCCAGTTGTATGTCTCTCGGGGTCATTGATGCCCTTGAAACAGTGGCGGTTGAGTCCAGTGGAGTCCAAGTGTCTTTGAGAGATCCTCATTTCCATAACACCTAAAGTCAGAAAACAGTGGATAGTAGCTACTTCAGCATGATTGCTGGTCTCTCTCCGGCAGGTGTGTAATTGGCTGTATGTTATGTGGCGGCTCTGGGTTGTTGGTATAGGAACAGTGTCTGCAGTGCTGCTCAGGCTAATTGGATCTTTAGCCTTCAGGAATCTTGATGACTAGCCAAGTAAGATGAGGGCACTGGGGTTGTAGAAGAAAAAAAATCCTGTTGCAATCTGGCCAGTGATGAGAAATGAAGAAAGGCAGTTGTGTTGATCCCCTGTAAAGGTTATTATTTTTAGCCTTCATAGAGGATGTAGGTTATTGTGTCAACCCTGTTTTTAATAAGATGTTTTTTGCATATGCTAAGATTGTTAAAGAATGTGCTTACATTTAGTTTTTCTAGACATCAGTTACTGACCTGGCATGAATAATATACATCAGTTTTATGATTGCTTTGTAAATAGGGATTGATCTGGCATTGTTGTTGTGCATTTTTTGTACTGTTGTTTTTGTGTAAATACCCTACATATTAAACCCTGCTCACACTATGTGCTCTATTTTAACTACTGTAAGGGCATGGTCTAAAGCGCATGCCGCACCTGCACTTTGGCCATGTCCGAATCCACTTTTTCTGGATGGAGAAAATGGTCTGCACACCTGGCACACAGTCTAAAAGGGTTGTCCTTATTCTCCTAATGAGTAATGGGTGTGTTTTAGCCTTAGCATGCATTAAACCAATCAGAGTCTCGTCTTCCATTCTCTAAGATACAGTCACGCCATGGCACTCTTTACATGTAAAAAAGTGTAAAACTCAACCCAGGCTCATTCTGATTATGCTATATACATTTCTGGAGAAAGCAAAATATGTCCCAGGAGCTACGTTTTAAAGATGCGTTTGTAGCGTTCGTTTTAAAGATGAAATGCAGCCATTCGTACTTCTGGCTACATAATTCACGATCTCCAGAAATGTATATAGGGCTACGTTTTTTTAACAATGAGCCTGCGTTGGTAAAACCATCACCATCACGGATCACCATCGGAACAATTTGAATTCTGAGATGAAGAACGCATAGAAAAAGGTAGCATTTTTATATTTATGTTGATGATTTATGTAGATGATAATAATCTTTTAATTTTCATATTTAAATTTATTTGTATATTAAATATTTATTTATTTGCTGCTGGGCGGCACGATGACTTGGTGGTTAGAGTCCCGACTGGGCCAGTTGACGTTTCTGTGTGGAGTTTTCTCTGGCTGTTTGGTAGGGCTGCAACTAACGATTATTTTAATAATCGATTAATCTGTCGATTATTTTTTTTTTTATGAATCTGATTTAAAAAAAACATTAATTTCCAACCGTTTAATCAAAAAAACTCATCCCTGAGCTGTTATAATAACAACAACAACAACAACAATAATAATAATAATAATAATAATAATAATAATAAAATAAAAAAAACGAAGTAGTTTTGTCCTGTTTTCAATACAAATATCTAAATATTTTTAAATGAAGATACATACTAGACACATGAAATAGCATTAGAAATTATGTCTTGTTTTCTGAAAAAAAACCTCACAATTATGTGATTGTGTGCTTAAAACAAGTTAAATTATTTGTGAATTGGGTAAGAAAAATAATCTTAATGACATATAATCTCACACAGAAGTTTTACCAGTTCACATAAGCGTGTAAGTGATCGTGATCTATAACATGAGATGGTTGTCACCATGTTTACTGGCGGCCGCATGTTTGCCTCATTCATAAGTCAGAACATGCAGGATTCAGTATGTAAATTCACCACTTACTCCCCAAATACATGCAAGTAAGTGGCTGGTGAACTTAGAGAAGAGTAGATTCAACTTTATAGTTACTTTAACTATGTGGAATTATATCAAATTATATTTGAATGGATTGTTAGACTTCCTTGTGTGTTTTACAAACTCTAAATGTATTGTTTTAGTAGTACGTGTGTGTATTTACATGTCTAAAACATAAATTAAGCATTAGGCGGTTAAAGCGCTGCATAGTTGTGATAATATGTCACGTCTTTCTCAGCGGGATTAAGTTGATTTTTTTTTATTTTTGAAAAAAAAAAAACGGAAAAAAGAAGCATTTTTCTGACGTTCGCTTACTGAGAGCTCTGCTCAATGCGAGCTCTCTCTGCCTCAGCGGCAGACACTGCACCAAAGCTCAGTTTGATTTTCTTAGTTGCCACTCTAAAGGTAAACAAGCTAACGCTAACTTGTCATGCTTGCTAAGCTGGATAACGAGTAAAACACCACCAGGGACTTTACGGTCCCCATTCAAAATGGATCAAAAGTAGGACCTTGCTGTTGAACTCCCTTCCTCCTCATCCCTTTCTATGAGACGCCTAACTCTGTATCAGTGCGCGAGAGGGACCATGTTCACTCCTCTCCGCGCTGAACTAAAGTGTTTTTTAATAATCAAACGTCCCTGTGTTGTGCGACATAATGAATCGATTATGAAATTCGTTGCCAACGCTTTTAGTAATAAATTTTTATTGATTCAATCGATTCGTTGTTGCAGCCCTAGTGTTCGGTTTCCCCCATAGTCCAAAGACTTCTGAAATAGAGACTAAGCTGAAGAAAAATGAATTAATCTGTGCTGCTGTGCATCCTTGTGTGTGTGATAAGCAAAGTGTATCCCCCAAAACTATCTTACATTTTGTTATTTGCTCTTAAATATGAAATTTTCTATCTGAAATATTGTTTGGGCTTTTTATTCTCTTTTCTTTGTTGAGCTGTTTGAAGAATCTACATTGTAATAAGCACTATAGAAATAAAAATTGAATTAAAGATGAATTGTTGATTTGACATGTTTACCGACAGCTGATCTATGTTAGTTGTGATCAAATTTTCTCTCTGATAACAATCTGGGAGTGTCAGAAAGTTTTAGATACTTTCCTGCAGTGTGACTCTCTTACAACTAGATTCAAACCAAGAACCAATAGGAGTGCTTAACCTGATGATGCAATCAGTGCAACAACTTTAAATCACTTCTAGAAAATAAATTTTTTCTTCTGGGTTTATTGTCAAGTCGTGTTATGGGTAAAATTAACTACAGATTGTTTTTGGGGTTAAAAAAAGGCAACAGCAAGTTATGAAAAATAAATATACACAAATTGAGATCACAGTTTTTCTTCAACTGTGAATTTCCATCATATATTTTATTTGGAAACAATTTTGTTTTAAGAGTAAATTAGTGGTCAGAATAAATATTTTATTTTGTAAATATTTTGTAACTTTTCATGTTTTTCTAAACCCTGGGACATAAAAAGGCTATATAGCTGATGAAATATCTAAATGTGCACAGTCATCACCGGCACTACTCTCATTTTACTAAATGTATCTGTTCATTAAGGCCACACCAAGTGCTTTCCACAGCTTTTTTTTTTTTATCTTTCTTACTCTCTGTGGAGGCAACAAACTCTTTATTGAGGGTAAAGTGCAAAACAAGCTGTGTAAAACATTAAAAGTTTTACACAGACGCCATGCCTGCAGTAGCGCTGACTTGTATCAAGTGAATGTAATAGAATGTGTGAACAACATGCAGAGACGTAACGATGATAAAGGAGACATCAGTGTCAATGAGTAATTGATAATTGCAGCCGTGCAGCGGGAGAGAAGCGTGAGCACTCGCAGGAAGCAAACAATCATTCTAGGGGACAGAAAATATATTAAAATTGGATCCTTGACACATATGGGAGATGGAAGGAACCATCCAATTTTCATTTTACCTATAGAAATTGCATTTCGTTCACCTCTGACAGTCTGAGCCCAGTTACTGCATGGCAGCCTGATGATTTTTCCTGGTTTATGAAAACTCACAGAAGCGGTCACAGCTGGTGGAAGCCAGAGATTTTATTTAAAAAAATAAAGAATGCCAGTGCTACATGTTTGTATGTAAAATAAAACTAAATAAAATAAAGTATTGGAAACTAAATGAAATTGGGCGTCACGGTGGCGCAGTGGGTAGCACGATCGCCTCACAGCAAGAAGGTCACTGGTTCGAGCCTCGGCTAGGTCAGTTAGCATTTCTGCATGGTTTGCATGTTCTCCCTGCGTTCGCGTGGGTTTCCTCTGGGTGCTCCGGTTTCCCCCACAAGTCCAAAAACGTGGTATAGGTGAATTGGGTAAGCTAATTTGTCTGTAATCTATGTGTGTGAATGAGTGTGTATGGATGTTTCCCAGTGATGGGTTGCGATCTGCTGCGTTAAACATATGCTGCATAAGTTGGCAGTTCAGTTCCGCTGCGGCAACCCCAGATTAATAAAGAGACTAAGCCTAAAATAAAATAAAGTAAAATAAAATAAAATAAAAATATTGGAAACTGACTGACATAGTAATTTAACTATTTAATTTTACATGGTTTTAAAATAACAACAAAAACATTTGTATTTACATTTATTCATATAGCAAACAGATTTATCCAATGGAAATTACATATTATTTATTAAAATGAATGCCAGATTTAATAAGTGGAAATGATACTGTCAGTTAAAAAATTATCTTTTTTTTAGATGATCGTAATTTAATAGATGTTTTAATTTAGATAACAACAATAGTTTTATTAAAGTATTTTTAAAATAAAGTTTACTTGAAAAACTCAATTTGTTATTGATCACCAACAGTAAAAATTCATTATTTGTTGTATTATTAATGTTATCATCATCATTATTAATTTTATTAATGATTTATTCAGCCCCTGAATCATAAAAAAGCTGATATTCATAAATATAACTGATAAAACATCTAAAAGCCGTTCACCTCTGACAGTCTGAGCCCAGTTAAAGCATGGCAGCCCAATCATTTTCTTTTCCTGGTTAATGAAAACTCACAGAGAAAACTCTCAAATGTCCCAAAAGCTACATTTTTTCTGCCACAAGAACCATTTGCGCCTGCCGTTCTCGTGTAAATTCATCAGTGGCCGCTGTTGACTAACTGACTTTCTGACTGACCAGCCCATTAATAACCCCCACCCTCCACTTTCCCCAAACCCAACCAACAGTGTTTATAAAGCACAGATTGATCTGCCCACACCCTTCCCTAAACCTAATCGCAGTGTTTTAAAAGCAATCCAGAAAAAGAAAAGCCCCCTTATTTTTACCATGTTTTCAGATTTTACCACATTCTCACCCTAATATTTACTTGTTTATTTTAGCTTTTGTTTTTGTCTAGAACCGATCGTCACTGTAGTTGAACCCCGTTGTCACGGTCAACTCCGTTCTGTGTCTCAAGTCCGCCGACTTACAAGTTGAGCTACTGGACAAACTGGTAACAGTGGAAATGCCGTCCATACGGAGGTAAGTGGTCAGCTGGTAAGCGAGAAAAGAAAGTGCATCATACCATCCTGGCCTTAATTTTAAAGACAAATTGCAGCCATACGCAGCTCTGGCTACATAATCCGTGATCTCCAGAAATGTACATAGGGCTACATTTTCAGAATGAGACTGTGTTGGTTATTATTATCATCATCATCATCAACATTATTATTATTAATGTTTTATTCAGCCCCTGAATCATAAAAATGCTGATAGTCATAAATTTAACTGATAAAACTTCTAAAAGTCGCTCACCTCTAACAGTCTGAGCCCAGTTAAAGCATGGCAGCCCAATCATTTTCTTTTCCTGGTTTATGAAAACTCACAGAGGCAGTCGCAGCTGGTGGAAGCCAGAGATTTTATTTGAGAAATAAAGTTAGAGTTTATGTGCGATGCAAAAACCATAACCATCCAGAGTTATCATTCCTCAGTGACCTTTGTGCATTGTTGACATGCAAACGCAGATCATGAATGTTTAATGGGGAAAAGAGACTAATGAGAGACCCGGGATGACACTAACTCAAAGCCGCAGGGTTAAAAGGACAAGCGGCATAATCAACCCTGCCAGCAGAACACAAGGAGAGGGCAGAGAGAGGACGTCACACATGAGCAGCCGCGTTAGTGGCACACACTGAGGCTTTTGCATATTCACACGCTTACACAGACATACATAGACCACATGATGTTTACCTGCACCCGCGCTGCTTTGCTGTTGCCAGAGATAAGGAACGTCCTGGAGAGAGAAGTAAATAGTAAACATTCAGGTTTTAATAGTTCCTCTCGGCTTTGAAGCTCCTAGTCATGAACTAAATTTAAGTTTAAGCTTAGCCAGTCTGCTCAGGAATTTTCACATTATTATTATTATTTATATATTTAAATTATTATTTTTTTTGCAGAGGATAACAAAGATTGTGAGAAGCTTTTTGGTAATGTAATGCACTTTATTTTCCAAGTTTTTATCACTTGAAATGATAGCTTTGTATGAGAAAGAAGCTTACGTTTAAAAGGCTGAATTTGTTTCAGTAAGCTGGTAATCGCAGCAACTAGATGAACAAAGTTAAGCTTGAGATCTTAGTGAGAACTTGATTTGTCCTTTTTTTTATTAGAACTTGATATATGTACATTTAGATTATTCCTACACTATAAAAAACAGTTTGCCTTCCATTTTTAAGCTGAATCAAATTAACTTTATGAGTCCATTAAACTTATATTATGTTAAACTGACTTAAAACAGCTTAACAGTTCAACAGCTCAAAGTTAGAACATGATTAACTTAGTTTAATAGGTTGCAATGAACTAAAAAAACATGTTGTCATGACTAATTGATCAAAGCAGAATTGTCCGAAACTTTTAATATGCCCTTAGGTTGACTTGATCATTCAGAATCCATTCTACATTGATTTTCTGCACATTTTCTAATAATAACAATGCTGAAAACAGTTGTACTGCTTTGTATTTTATTATTTTTATTATTATTTACTGTGTTTTATTTGTAACTTGCATGTTTACATGATTTTTTTAGTTATACAAACCATTAATCTATTACTTAAACAGTATTTTTGTTTCAAAGAACTTTTAACGTCCCAAAATTCCAAGGTTTTGAATGGCTGGATATACAGTATAATATATATGCAAATATAGTAATAAAGCTGAAGGAAAGTGTGTCAAAGTTTGAGACCTTGTGCTGTCTCTATTTGTAAAACTATTCATTATAAGAGGGTAAAGCCACATAAAACAGTGATATGAAAGGAACGAATTACAGCAACAAATTTGGTAACTGATACTACACCATTAAATATAGGGTCTGTTTACACTGAGATTTTATATTGTTTGGCATTCCTTTCACAGAGAGATAGTGCTAAATACAGGTGTAAATGAGGTCTGAAGCATTTTGACATTGTCCCTTTAGGACCACTTCCAGAGGTTGTTAAAAACACATTTGATTGGATTGCTTTTGTAGCGGTTGACTGCATTCCAACAACAAAAGACCACCTGCTCCATACTGAACTAATTATATTATGATATGTTCTATGCAGATGGAATTTACACTTTACTATATAATAAGGTAGGTTTGATTTGAATTTAGAATAAAGTTGGGATGCACTGAGAGATGCTGTAAATTATTGGCCGAGAGTGACATTCAAAAGTATGAATTTAAAAAAGGCTATGCTGCGCTGCAATGACAGGCAGTGTTTAGCAAGCTGGTTTCACTCTTCCTACAGCCATAGTGACTGCAATGGCTTTCACACCAGATGCAGAAATCTTTGCTATAAGAAACCCGTTCATTTCAATTGCGTGCGCCATTCAATGTCAGTTTGTTTCTGCACTGACCAAAACATAAGAGCAGCGGAGCACATCTTTGACTAGCCTGCATGTGCGTTGCTGTCAAAGTTCAAATCAGCTCAATTTACTTTGTGTGGATAATCCGGTCATGTCAATTTATACTTTTAAACATAAGCAAAATTATCCCATTCGTTTTGAAATAAGATTATTTTGCTTACCCCACTGGTAGATTATGCTTGTTTTAAGGAAAAACTCACTTAATTTTGACACATCGTTTCGCAAAACAAGCCAACATTTTCTGATTGTCTAGAAAATACTTCTTAATTTAAGAAAATGTAGATATATGAACCAGTAACAAGATAAAAACAAGTCCACAAATGTAAAGTCCACACTAGGGGCTTAGTAAATACTAGCTAGTTTTTTAACTAAATTTGTTCTCACTTCAGTGGCACCACGTTCTTAAGGCAAACCGTAGTTAGTAGGTCGTAAGGTCTCCGTAAAGTCACAGTAAACGCATTGAAGGACGTAATATCTGCTAAAAAGCATTTTAAATCGTTAAACTGCTTTCAAATTCTGCAACTAATGCATCTATATATACAGTAACTGTCTTATGAAAACGAAATGACAAATTACATTTTTATAGTACATTATATTACAGCCAGTCACTATAACAGACGCTCATGCCTGCATCGTGAGCTGTGAATGCACGCAAAATACAAAATAAATTTTATATTTATATTTGATTACGTATTTTATGTTATCATTATTTATATATATATATATATATATATATATATATATATATATATATATATATATAAATATATATATATATATCCGACACATAAAAGAGAAAAGAGCAGGGGGTAAAACTCAGTCATGAAGATATTCTCGTTTTAATTGATAGATACAATTAACACAACTGTTCACAACCCGAAAGAAATGTGAGATTTGGGAGGAAAATAAGGCTGTGAGTAGAGAGAAATCATTCTTAATTATTATCGTGAGCTCCTCAATGTAAACTAATCTCGCTGTCATCTCTTTTCTACTGTTATACATGGGGGATGCTGCCGTAAATATTTAGTTGGGATGTAGCTTTACACTTAAGCTAAGTTCAGTTGTGCAACACAAAAATATTTAGTAGCGCATAAGTTGTATCATAGTGTTCCTTTAAGTCACAACTAGGCTACGTTTTAATTTACACACTGCTTGTGCAACCGGCCCCGGTTGAATCATGTCGCATAGATGCTGTGCTCTGGAGTGTAAGGGGAAAGTTAGTGTTATTTTCCCTACCCAAAGATGAGACTGTGAGGAGTGTTAAATTTATTTTTGAAAATAAATCTCAGCATTATAGCCCCAGCCTTGTGCTGTTCCCGTCATTTTTCTGACGAGTGCTTCAGCAATCTACACGCTTACAACGGGGGATTCATCAGCCGTTTTTTAAGGAAGGGTCAGAAAAGTCTATATGGGACTTTTTCAGAGCTTGACAGGAACTTTGCAGTACACAGTTCATAGACCAGTTTCTTCCTTCATTTCACAAGTGTAAGTGTGCGTAAAATGGTTGCCTCCTTGTTTTCTCTAGCTTGGAAATGATGTATTTAATTGTGTTTTGTTACTTGTAATTGCTCCACGTGGCTTGAACTGTATCTGGTCAACTCTTTATATTCCTATATTGCTGAAGCCACTTTGAAAGCGTGTCACATGCCTCTTTGTTTACGGATTTAAATGCATTTGTGAACACAATCAGCTGTTCCAACACACATGCGGCAGTCAAGTTTTAAAATACTTTTTCCAATGTGTTTTAATACTGAATGTGTCACTGTGTTTCCTTATGGATAAGAATAGGGCAATATTCGGTAACACTTTATAATAACTACACACTATAAATCATTTATTAAGCATTAGTAAATAGTGAATTCATTATCTGTTAAGCATTAACTCTACAATAATAAGCATTAGTAAGCAGTTTATAACTGCAGCTACAAATAATGTGTTCTTGACTTACAAACATATTTATAATGTGCTTAATAATTGTACTTTCATACTTTGTTAATGATTTATTTTTCATTATTAAATTAAGTATCGCATTATTTACAAACCAGTTGTATTTAAGAGTAGTTGAGGGTTTTTAGGATCATTCAGAATGAGTAAGTAAATGATTAATAAACTATTGAAATCAACGTTTATATGTCTTATTATTCAGGCATATATTAAGGGTTACTATGTATGTGAATAAATGTTTTATTAACTCAACTTCATCGAGTTTTGTGACCTGATCTAAAGTGAGGACTATTTATGCTTTACAAACCCCTTATAAATGACAAATAAAGACTCAGTTAAATTCTAAACAGGAAAAATGACATTATTCATTCCTTTTCATTTAAAGCTACACAAATAAAACTGTACTTCAAATGAAAAATAAACCTTTGCAACCTTATCTAAAATAAAATACCTGTAGAGTTTAAACATTGCATCTTATTATATTGTTAAATTATTAAATTGTTGTTGTTGTTTTATCCAGTTTTATGTCGTATTTTGACACTCCTGTTATTCAGCAATGTTTAAAATGTACAGTAATTTTATTTTTTAGAAAAGATTGCAAATATTATTGTTCATTTGATTCTGAGCCTTTAATTGTCATTTATAAGGGATTTATAAAGCATAAATAGTCCTCACTTTATATTAGGTCACAAAATTGCATGAAGTTGAGTTAATAAAGCATTTATTAACATATTAGTTAACTATTAGTATATGCCTGAATAATAAGATATATAAACATTGATTTCAATAGTTTATTAATCATTTACTTACTCATTCTGAATGATCCTAAAAACCCTCAACTACTCTTAAATACAACTGGTTTGTAAATAATGCGATACTTAATTTAGTAATGAAAAATAAATCATTAACTAAGAATGAAAATACAATTATTAAGCACATTATATAGGTGCTTATAGGTCAAAAATACAGCATTTGTAGCTGCAGTTATAAACTACTTACTAACATTTATTAATGTAGAGTTAATGCTTAACAGATAATGAATTCACTAGATGCTAATGCTTAGTAAATGATTCATAATGTGTAGTTATTATAAAGTGTTACCCAATATTCTGGTGTTAAACTGCATTGCTTTAATGCACTCTTACATTGGGCGCACACATATAACTGCCAACATTTTTACGGGAAATTACGGGAGTTTTCCGGGAAAAATAACAAAACGGGAGGGTGGCGGGAGATGGGTCTTAAATACGGAAGACTCCCGGGAAAAACAGGAGTGTTGGCAGGTATGCTCACACATATACTCTGCACTTTGACCACTTCAAAATTGTTGGTAAGCCGTGGTAGGCATTTCTCTCGGTCTCATGCTTAACGCAGTCGACCAATCACAACAGACTGGATCACTGGACCAATCAGCGCAGATTAGCTACGCACTAAGGAGGGGTTTGGGAACAATTGAATCGCTGAACAAATCATATGGGAGTCGTTGGGATAATTAGGTAAAAAGAAATGCATATTAGCAGACAATGAAAGTGTTTTTTGACCTTGCATGCATAGCATCCTGTTGTTGGAGACCCCAAAACCAAAATATGACCTTTTTAATGTTTTATATGCTCTTTAATAGATGTCATTGCATCCGCGCTGTAGGCCTCATATTATGCATTTCCAGCTTCATTACTGAAGGTCAGTGTGAATTAGGAATATTTGAGGAACAAGAACAATTTTAGAGGATTGCTCAGAAATCAGCATATTGTATCTACTTTTCAAGAAGGTCAAAGCATTTGTTGTTGCATAGTGCATACTTTACAAAACAGATTCCCAAGGAGAGTTGGCTTTGGTTGTGAATATAAACTTGTTCTCTCAGGGTTAAATGTCAAAGAACATTGAAGACGGTATAACATTTCTAGCAAAAACTTGCCAGGCACTCTATATTCAGTTGTTTCCCTGACATATGTGACGATGTAACAGTTCTCCAGTTGGCCAGCGTTCCTCTTCTGTTCCAGCGCGATACAGGGAACAAAGGAACTCAGGAATGATGTTTCTGAGGCTGAAGAAAACTTCCCTTCTGTGTCTTTCTCTGACGTCGCCGTCGAGAGGCGAAGCGAGATAAAACCTTGTTTGCAGAAAAAAATCCCTTCCACTAGAGCAAGCTGTAATGATTAAGCTCACTGTCAGCTTTAAACATTGGAATAAATCTCCAGCCCACTAAACATTTCATTCAGCGCGCTTCATTTACATAACCCAGTGTGCGGACACAGACATGATAACTGCACTAATTACAGCAGAGATCGTCACTGCTGAAACAATGCATGCGTTACAATTATACACAAGGATTAACTTTTAATAACTGGGAAAGTTTCGTGCTTCTGCATTTGTGATGTGAATAATAGTAATGTACAGTTAATACCTCATGGATTAGGAATGTCTTTGCTGGCATCGTTAATTCTGAGAGCACTTCCTGAGCTGCGCGGAAGATAGCATAGTTCTCCTGCGTCTGGAGATTTGGGAAACCTTATAGATAATGCATCAAGGTGACCAATCAAGGTTAGCGCTAGCTCATATTTATATTCAGATGTATTTAAATAATACATTTAGCTATTTAGGTATGCAGGAAGGCTTTAGTGACCTTTGCTCCTTAGCATTTAGCTGAACTGAGGTTGCGGGGTGTTTTTTATATCATTATCTGCTAAGCTTCAAAATGGACTGTAGGTCAATCCTAAGAGTTCAATAATTGCTGGCTCACACACAAAAAAGAAATCTCCTGGAATTCTTAAAAGGCTCAGTCCGGAAGTAGTAAAGAAAGTAAAAACGTTGAGAGAAATGGGGAGGCTGGCATTTTTTTGTGGCTTTGTTGTGCTGCTGACCTTTGGAAATATCACAGATTAGATCTTTAATTATTTATGAAGGGCAGCAGTGTTGGGTTGAGGCAGAAACAGTCTTGTCACACATGATGAGGTTGTGTTGTTGGCGAATTAAGAAGGACAGAATGGAACAGGCTTGAAGGGTGCTCTTATGGTACATCGAAAAGGCTACATTAGCATTAGCAAGGTAAAAGCTTTGGGAAAACCCACATTGGTGAAATTGTACATGTGTATTGTATGTGGTGTGTGTGATTCACTAAAAGAATTATTCAGATCAGGTAACAGCACAATTTTCTAATAGTAGGTCAAATCTGAGTGCTGGAATGTGGAGAATTCAGCCACTACTGTGATATATTAACAACCACTACAGTGAGACAGTCATCTGAATCACCTCTTTACAATAGCAAATGTGTAAACGTTAAAGAGTTAGTTCACCCAGACATGAATATTTTAGTAATTTATTGTTATTTGTATCTTCATATCATACCAAACCAGTCTGAACTTTTCATCGGTAGGACACAAAGCAAGATTTTGATGCCAAACCACTGTTTTGGCTTCTATTGACTTTTATTGAATGGAAATGCCACATCATTATCATAATAGAGTAATGTACAGTAGATTGCTCTTTCTCTCTCCCATTTTATAAATAAATTAATTCAAATTCAGTGATGCCACTTTGTAAATTGTTGAAGTGAGCTTTTGCTTGTATGGAGATTTGATTCACGGTTTTTGACATGAACAGAGCAACATGGTCAATCCCAGCAGGCACACAACATCATAAGCGATAATATCAGGGTTAGATGTAGGTCATGACGTCAGGTGACCAAAATTCAATGTCTAGCCAGCGTCTTAGGACAATGTTATTTTGACGTCCAATTACTTTGATATTTGGTTGATTTTAAGTTGATTTTAGGTTGGATATTGACGTCAGCCTGACCTGATGAAGCTTGAGAGGTAATGCAAAGAGGAATGGGCAAAAATTCCCAAAGACAGGTGTGCCAAGCTTGTGGCATTATATTTAAAAATACTTGAGGCTGTAATTGTTGCCAAAGGTGCATCAACAAAGTATTGAGCAAAGGCTGTGAATACTTATGTACATGTGATTTTTCAGGTCATCTATTTTTAATAAATTTGCAACAGTTTCAAAAAATATTTTTTCATATTGTCATTATGGGGTATTGTGTGTAGAATTTGAGAAAATAAATAAATAGTCTATTTTGGAATAAGGATGTAACAAAAAAAGTGAAGCGCTATGAATACTTTCCGCTATGAATACTGCACGGTATTTAAGTCTTAGTTGTCACCACAATGTGACTGTAGAGTTTCCACTAGGGCTGCCTAATATTGGAAAAATTGCAATATTTTGTTTTTCTGCAATATATATCACAATATTAATACAATTTCATCAGATGGCTTCCAATAGCTCTATTTGGGGGAAAAATCGTTAATTTAGATTGATTCGGGTGATTTTGTAGGAGTGTAAATCATGTATAAAAATGATAAACAAATAGCAAGCAAGAATAATTACAATAGAGTAAAGTAAAAAGTAAGATATGTAGTTTTTTCCCAGAGAGTCAAACAGTAGTCAGGTACAGATATTCAGTAATGAAATGTAAAATAAAACTGTACAGTCTTCAATGTATTAATAATTCAGTAAAACAATACTTCATTACAGTTAAAAATGTTTAACCTTATTGTGCCTGAATGCATTACACTCTCTTGAAATGCATCAAAACACAAAGTTTCACACTGTAATGGTTATACTTTACTATGACTCCACAAATCTTATGTTTTCTCAATTGTTGATCAACTGTTATCCCAACTCAACACTGCATATTCTGCGATGTAACTATTGCGAACACACACATTGCGAAGAAATGATATAATGTCCAGATCTAGTTTCCACTCAAAATACAGCAATCATCATTTATTGCATAGTGTAAATGTCTGTTTTTGAGTGGAAGAAAAACCAGATTGCTGTACTTCTTTCTGCTGCCTTTCCGGAAGAGCATGCAGCCTTTATGGCTTGAACACTCACTGCAGACACAGTAACTATGATCAAAAACATAAAATGTAATTTTCCATAACCGATTCTCAGTCATTTAGAAACCACATATATTTTCTGTTACGCTCATTTATTTATTTATTTATTTATTTATTTTTAGGATTTATTTTTGTTAGTTTTATAGATAGAGGGCTATGGGATTAAGAAAGTTTAGCAAGTAGATGCGCTGTATGTCAGCACACTGCCAACTAGGCTATCACATTGACTCTGTTATGCTATTTTTATTGCTATCCCTTACCAGTACAGTTTAGATGACAATTCACAATTTTTATTAATGCTCATCTTTGCCATCTTCCTTTTTAAAATAAACCCATAATCAAATCACTAAAGATCGGGAGCAACCTAGAATGTACACACCCTATTAGCAGAGCAGCTAATAATGCATTCACTTTTAGCATCAGACCAAAACAGCTTTGACTATCAACTCGCAAACAAACATGAGAATGAGCACTGGAGGATTTGATGTCCTCCCTCGAGTGATAACTATGGCATGTTTGATATGCAAATTTCCTTCGGTATTACAGCTCCTCTATGTTCCATGAGGTAGAACTCACTGGAGGAGAAGCGAAAAGCTCAATCGCAGCTCTGCGCCTCCGAACGCTGGGGGAAATGAAAGCCGTCATTCAGATTCAGCAAGGGCATCAATGAGAATAGTTTAGCAACTTAGTATGAGCTGTGAAACTCTGGATCTGCCTGATGATGTTACTTTCACAAACATGACTTTGTATTTCAGATGTAAGAGGTATGAAATATTATCCTCAAACACTGCATGTAAGATTCGGTTGCGAATTATTATATGGACAGAATGAGCACTGACTAATCAAAATATTAGTTTTAATGCAAACTTATTTTTCTAAGTTCATTGTAGATCTAAATAAACATATTATGCTATTCTAATCAGGCGACAAATGGAATTTTATTTAAAAAATGATTAACCACTGATCATAATGGTAGTAATATATCAAATTATTGAGTATTGTAATTGGGCATATACAGTTTAAGTCAGAATTATTGCCAGAAGAAAAATTATTTCTCCAGAAGAAAAAAATATTATCAGACATACTGTGAAAATTTCCTTGCTCTGTTAAACATCATTTGGGAAATATAAAAAAAAATTAAAAAAATTAAAGGGGGGCTAATAATACTGACTTCAACTGTATATCTGTGTGTATTTATGCCTGTGTGGTGTGTTTGAGTGTATTTTCAATGTTTACAGAGATTTTTATTTGCAAAGCCTACGTTTTTTTAATGGTATAATATTGCTTCAGTTACGTTTAGTTGTACGTTTCAGTTCACAAATTCACTAGAGGGCACTGTCTATATTTTTGGCAATTTAACAACACATTGCTTAAGGTATGTTTTGTCGTACATTTCAGATACACATCCTTCTTGTACACATCCAGGCAGGGCTTGTCATACAGATCACTTAGCACGGTGGTCCTCAACCACCGGGCTGTGGATCGGTACTGGTCCGTGAATCAGGTGGTACCGGGCCGCACAAGAAATCATTAATTATTTCTGTTTTATTTATTATCTGAGTCTGAAAAATCTTTTATTTTGTAAAATGACCGTATTCTTTCGCTTATATCTTGGTCATTTGAGTACCCAAAATTCAACCCACAAGCAGCAAAATGAGTAAGTAACAGATGTCTTTGGAAAGTTTCTTTGCTACCGGGAAAATGCCCAGTGAAGGATCTGCAAACTGGGCCAGAATGGATCCACAACCCATTTGTCAACAACTCAAGTAAATCCAGCATGTCTGTGCAAGAAGATCAACTGCTGGAGATTGTAAATGACGGCGGCTTTTAGAGGCCGTTTACTTATTACGTCTTTTCTACAGTTCATGCAAGTTTGTTATTTCCAATGAAGGTGCGTAGCTTGTGTGTGCAGGTGGCGTGACACGCTCATGCCTTCCAGATGCACCCAGTTGAATAATTGCCGTGAGCGCACTGCGAGTCATGTGACAAGAACTAACCGATCAGCTTCAGCTTGTATGGAATATACACTTTTCAGACTAAAAATCCCAGACAAACACAGAACACCCAAACACTGCAGTGCTTTGTTATTTTCTCCATAAATAAATAAATAAATACATGTATCAGAGTGACTGCAATGTTTTGTCACCATGTCATCCACTGAGAAAAAAGTTGATGGTCACCTAGTAACCTAAGAACCACCAGCCACCCATGGTAAAATTGTCAAGCATTGACCATATAGTTTTACCTTTATTTTACATGGCTTTTATCTCTTTTGGGGAACAGTGCTTCATCGGACTTGAACCCGAGTGCTCAGTATCACAAATACAAATACAACAATGTATATAAAAGTGAGCTACCGAGCAAACGGATCCATGCTAGAGGTTGTCCATAAGGAGATAGGTAAGGCAAATATATTCAATTACAAATCGAAAACATTAAGTTGTTTTGTGGTATTTAATTAGTGTTGCATATAGAACGCAATGAAAACAATCCTTTATTAGTCAATATTTGCTGAACATTATTAGTCTGTAAATGTTAGCATCATGTTTCCCAGTAGCATTCATTTTTACCAGAAACTGCAGTAAAAAGCACGTATAAGTACATTTTTTTGCATTTTCACAAAAGTATAGACTAAAGCATTTATTTCCAATGAGATTTAGAAACATAGATCTCAAAGCCAAATTCTCATGCTGCACATACAAAATCTGACCTTACTGAGTATTCATGATAACACAGAGGATCAAAAGACCTCTGTGTTTATACCCCACAGAGACTGACTTAATAAAGCCTTATGGTGCTGTGAGTGTGTAAACAAGCAAATAATGGAGACATAGACCAGACATCAACTTGAGTCTCACAGTGGGTACACATTTACCTTAAAAATTCAAAATATGCAGACAATACAGTTGAAAAGCAATGATCATCTTATTGTAAGAATAGGAGAAGTCTTATAATGGCTGCAAGTGTAAGTGTATTTTATTGAAAAGTTTTTTTTCTCTCTCTCTTAAAATTGCCATTGGCAGATGTTAAATTTGTTTTCATGGATGTCTCTTTAAATGCAAATGAACCGCTGCTTGTCTGCCTGTTTCCAGAAGAGGGTGGAGTCTTTATTGCCTGTCCCTCAGTTACTGAGCCAACAACAAAAATCTGCATGTGTTTTAAAGCCTGTACATAATGCCGGTTGTGTCTTTGTAAAGTAAAGAGCTTGGGTAATCGATCACATGCACTTAAAAAAAATGTTAATTAGCAGTTAATTGTTTTCCGTTTATTTACGGTTGTGAATTGCATTATGGGATGTTGATCTCTGCTCTGTCAAATTTTGATGTTGAAAATTTAACTCTACAGTAATGTGTAAGATGTATAAGTAATAATATATAGAGAAATAAGTTTGTAAAATAACAGAAAATGTACTGACAGTTTATTACAAGGGTTTTGTAGCGCAATATACAACACCAACCCAGACAATAAATCACTTTAAAGGGCACCTATGGTGAAAAATCTACTTCAAGCTGTTTGGACAGACATATGTGTAGGTATAGTGTATATACCGTCATATTGGGGTGATATAAACACACCCAGTCCTTTTTTTTTTTTTTTCAATTTAACAACATAAAAACGGTGGACCAATTGGAGCAGTTTTCAGACCGACCGCAACTTGACGTAGGAGTGCGGTCCCCCCGCCCACCGAATTGATTGACAGCTGCTTATTAACCTGTCTCTGTAGTAACACGAATAATCATATCAACAAGACAAAACGTGCGCAAAGCAACTGGGAATAAAAGGTCTGTTCAGTTCGCTAGGATCATCAATCTTCATCAAATGTGATCAAGAGTAAGTTTCACATGTTTAAAATGTTTTAAAACAGTGCACATATGTAATAAATTACAGCGATTTACTTCAGATTCACTTCATCAGCACAGCCGCGTGTCAGAACAATTCTAAAAGAAGAAGCTTCAATCCCGCTTTGTGGACATTAAATCAGGTTTATTTTGTACATGAACATAACAGATATTCATACAGCAGTGGATATTAACCTGTATCCTGCTGTCACATTTGCGTACAAAAAGAGTGCAAAGCTAAACGCGCACGCTGTCTGTGTGTGTGCGTGTCGGGTCCGCACTGTGTGTGTGTGCTTGTGTATCTGTGTGTGTGCGTGAACTTTGTAACAACATCGTGTGTGACTCATCATTGCAACTCCACAACAAATGCATCAAGTACTCATTGGCAACGTTCTTACTGTAGTATTTCTCACAAACGCTACGTGAGATCTTCTTCATTTGTTCGTCTGTTGTCTGAGGGAGGAGATTGAGGCACGCTGAAAGGCACGTGAAAACAGTGGGCGTGAAGGACTAGCCTTAAAGGCGCAGTACACAAAAACCGCCACCTGGTGATAAGAGGTATAAAATAAAAATGTATAAAAGGTATAATAAAAAAACCTGATGGGTGTTTTGAGCTGAAACTTTACAGACACATTCTGGAGACACAAAAGACTTATATTAAATTTGAAAAAAGGTGTAACCTAGGTGCCCTTTAAACTATTAAATGTCACTTTTTAAAAAGCATTTCAAGTTTAAACATTGTTGGAAGAAAAATCAAGGTCCCATAATGCAATTCAAAGGCATAAATAAACCGAAAAAAAAAAATTCCTGGTTTATTTTAACATTAATCACAAAATACGGAAAACTGCTCCTTTTTACAGTGTGTTTTAGTATATTATATTTGTAAAATAGCATTCTTTGGTCAGTTATTTAAATTGAAGATTTTGCGACTTGTACTATACATTCCCGATATAATACTAGAGGCAATTTAAGAAGTTCTGTCTGAAAGTATTGACTTTAAATATCCTTTGTTTCAGCTTTGTGTTTGAGATTTAGTATGTGTGCGTGCATATATGTCCCTGTCAGAGAGAAGGATGTAAAATTGGGTGAGTAAAGGAAAACAAGCATGTTTTGTCTTTTCTCGCAGCACTAATTTCACTAACCATGAGTACCGCCTGCTGAAAACAGCCCCGTTTCTTCGCTCAGTCTTCTGTCCGCTTGTCTATGTACACTGCATCTAAAATGAGAAAGGCTTTAGCAAAAGAAATGTTACAAGTCCAGAGAATGTCTAAAATGCAAAATCCAGACATCTTATTATGAAACTGCTCAATGCTCTGCGAAAGGGGTCAGTCCAATGAAGTGACCTTGTCTCCAGACTGTCCTGAGGTTGGCAGATGCTTTGCATAAAACAAGACATTTTGAAAAATGAGGAAAGCTCTTATAAAGTATACAAATACACCTCTAAAATGCTTTTCTTACTTAGATTTTTTTGTCTTGTTTCTAGTCCAAATATCTAAAACTTCTTTAATCGAGAAGTGAAAGGAAGATAATAAAATGCCAAAATTAAGTGAGTTTTTCCTTTGAACAAGCAAAACAATCTGCCAGTGGGGTAAGCCAAATAATCTTGTGTCAAAAAGAAAAGCATGATTATTTTCAACCCAGGCTCATTGTTGATTTGTACCCCACATAAATGTGTACACTTTTTCAGATCTCTAATTTCTCTTGCGAGTGCCATTTGTGCCTGTTATTCTTGTGTAAATCCACCAGAGGCTGCTGTTTACTGACCGACTGATCGATACACCTTCTTTCCTAAACCCAACCGATAGCATTTTCAAAAGCACCGATTGACCCGATGACCCCTTTCCCTAAACCCAACTGACAGTGTTTTCAAAAGCAATCCAGTAAAAGAAAAGCCCTCGCTGCCGCTTGATTTTTAAGATATTTTCAGATCTTACCACATTCTCACCCTGTTATTTACTTGTTTATTTATTTTTTTGATTCCTTTTTTTGTTTTACCTGCTTTCTGGAACCATTCTTCGCTGGACTCGAACCCCATCATCATGGTCAACTCCTCTCTGCATCTCAAGTCTGCTGACATAAATGGCAAATTGCTGGGCAAACTGATAACAGCGGAAAAGCTGTCCACAAAGAGGCAAGCAGTTAACTGGTAGCGCGAAAAGAAACAGAAAATGTCGGCAGCGTCATACCATGCCGTAGTGTTCGTTTTAAAGACAAAATGCAGCCATACGTATCTTTGGCTACATAATTTGTTCTCTCCAGAAATTTTTACAGGGGTACGTTTTCAAAATTAGCCTCTGTTGATTATTTTTATTACCCCATTGACAGATTATTTTTCTTGTTTGAAAGAAAAACTTACTTCATTTTGGCATGTCTTTTTTACTTGTGTAGAAAATGCTTCTTGATTTAAAATATTTTAGATATTTGGACTAGAAACAAGACAAAAAAATATAACTGAAACCCTAATGAAAATAGGTTTTGTATAATATGTTTATTACATTCATTCATTCATTTTCTTTTCGGCTTTTATTCATCACGGGTCGCCACAGCAGAATGAACCGCCAACTTATCCAGCATATGTTTTACGCAACTGATGCCCTTCCAGCTGCAACCCAACACTGGGAAACACCCATACACTCTTGCATTCACACTCATTTAGCTTATTCAATTTACCTATAGCTCATGTCTTTGGACTGTGGGGTAAACCGGACCACCCGGAGCTGAGAACATGCAAACTCAACACAGAAATGCCAACTGGCCCAGCCAAGGCTCAAACCAGCGACCTTCTTGCTGTGAGGCGATCGGGCTACCCACTGCGCTACTGTGATGCCGCTTTTTGTTACATTTTAGAACATAATTATGTGTTTAATTAAGTATATTCTTTCTCTAACTTCTTAGCAAAAAAAAACTGAACAGAATTTCCGTGTGGTTTTTGTATAGATCATTCATTCGGTCTTTCTGCTTTTGTGTCTTCTAAAGTATCTGTTGAATGTGATGGCAGAATGTACAGGGAGATAACAGGTTCTCACAATGCGTAATCATTGACATTAGGCCAAATGAGATTGAAAGGCATCTTTCTGAGTGAATTTGATTAGCATCTCTCTAAAATTCGCCATATTCCAAATTCAATTTGTGCTCTATTCTTTGCACAGATAATAGTAGCCTAATTTTAGCATGGAAATGTAGCTGTGACGGGTGCATCATCTCATATTCGGGGTCGTGTTGTTCTTGGAGGTAAAATTAATTGCTCATTGTTAAAAGAAAGAAAAAGATGATTTTGACACATCTATTTGCACCTGCCATTTTAAAAAGTGACTCGTTTTAGGGTAGTTTCTGTCCAACATATCTATTAAAACCCTTTCACTCACAACTCCTTTTTTTGTAAATTTAATCCATATATTTATTTATTTCTGTGCAGTACTGCATCTGTGAACTGCATTCTTCTCTCCCTGAGGGACGTACAAACCGGGGAGGCGTCAGAGAGTCAAAGAGAAAGCCAGATTGAGCTGCTGTAAAACTTCACTCGTGTCTTTCTAAATGTTGCAGTAGGAAGAAGCTTTAGTGAAGTTCAGCGAGTTCTTCAGCCAAGTGATCCATTTAAAATGCTGCTGTTATCTTTTCAGATACACAATGGGATTAGCGAGTCCTTTGAGACTACTAAATGAGCTTTGAGCTGACACACTTTAGCATCATTATCATTTGGACTCTGTGGTTTACTGATTTTAGAGGAAATACTGGCAACTTACGTACTGTGTAGGAGTGACAACCACATATAAATATTTCATCTTTTCAATTCATTTTTATTTGTATAGTGCTTTTACAATGTAGATTGTGTCAAAGCAGCTTCACATGGAAGATTATAGTAAATTTAAACAGTGTCAGTCCAGTTTTCAGTGTTGAAATTCAGATTAGTTCAGTTCAGTGTGCTCTAATATTCTCTGCTGAGAGTTCAAACACTGAAGAGCAAATTCCACAGGTCCCACAACATGCAACTCAGTGGCGACAGTGGCAAGGAAAAAACTTCACCAATTGGCGAAAATAAAGAATTAAAAAACCTTGAGAGAAACCAGGCTCAGTTGAGCACAACTATTTCTCCGTTCGCCAAAAGTCTTGTGCAGAGCTAAAGTAACAAACAATTAATAAATATGACAAATATTTGGTACGTCACCTAATTTGGGTATTTTTGATGCTATGAATCCCTGAATATGATCATATTGAACATATTTGAAAGGAAAATTATTAAAATTTCTTTAAATTTAAAAACCAAAGTTGAATCAATTAAACTTTACAAGTAATTTCAACTTATATGAATTAAACTGACTTAATTTCACATTCAAATTTGTAAAACTTCAAAAAAACTAAAAACAAAATAATTAATTTATTAAAATAAGTTAAAGCACTATAAAAACATACAGTATGTTGTTATAGCATTTAGATTGTCATTTTTTACTGTGTTGTAAAAATAGCTACACTGAAGAAAATTAATATTAAATATGCATTAAAATTAAATTGCTGAACATATTTCATTGATGAAATTGTTTCTACATTTCTACATTTAATTATTTATTTATTTATTTTATTTGCTAATTTCAACAGTTTTTTAATGTTTTTTTTCTTTTATATGTTATTTTAGTATTACTTTATGGAAGGCTGCTACACAAAGTGTGCTGTTGAAGCGTTGCCATGTCCACTTATTATAAGCCTTCCTTATTAAGCACCTTTAGGTTTAAGCAATCCAGAGTTAAGTTTGGCAAGTGAAATGACATTATATTGTGGCAAAATATGCAGTTTAGGAATATTATGAACTTATTCTTATCGGCTGCTTTTTCAAGCAACTCGCTGCGCATAGTGAAGAAATGTGTAACTCTGATATGTGTTAAAAAACTGGTTGCTCAGATCAGTATTGAATTTTTTATAATACTGTTTATTACTTTTTGAGTTAAAGTTTGGTTTTAGAGGAGTAGTTCAGCCAAAAAAATGAAATATCTGTTATGAATTATGTTGTTCCAATCTCCAAAGACCTTCGTTCATCTTCAGAACACAAATTAAGATATTTAAGCTGAAATCCAGGAGCTCTGTCAATCTCCATATATAGATTGAATCTCCATAAATTGTAAAAACATTGTCAGAAGATTTCATGTGACTTCAGTAGTTTGTACTTTAATCATACAAAGCTCTTGGAACCAAAATATCTTAATTTGTGTTCCGAAGCTGAACAAAGCTCTCAAGGAATTGGAAGAGATTGGGATTGGAATTACAGGTGATTAATTAATAACAGAATTTTCAGTTTTGCGTGAATTTATACTTTGTTTATTATAGATTCGTTTTTATTGCACTTGTTGAAAGATCTGGCAACACCTTCTTTTTGCACCACACATAAAGAGACAACTCATATACATTGTTTAGTTGAGTTCAATACTGCCCAGTCTGTATTTCAATGTTGATTGGGGTGGATTCCATTTTGAAGGGTTCATTCCTATGCCTTCAAAGGAGTTCCTCTGAAGGGATTAGAGTATAGGGAGTACGGCCTTCTGAATTAAGTGCGGTGTGTGACACCAAACAGCTTCCCTACTCAATTGATCATGGACCAAAGTGTCCATCGGTTGTTCGAAAGGGCCCTTTGAAGTGGCCAGTTTTGATCACTTCTGTTTGGAATAACACTTCAATATTACGGCCATAATTGTTTCACTCTTAAGTGCCCTACTGAGGGTGATATATCCCATTTGGAATGCACCGTCAATGTTGGTGCATGCTTGAATCAACGTTGCCAATTGGATTAACATTGATAAGGTGACATTGTTTCACAGTCAAACTCCCAAGGTTGATTCACCATTGTAATCACTACATTGTTTCACCCTCTTACTTTCATCACGGATGAATTAAGGTCTTTCTGTAGATGTTGAATTAACGTTGAATTTGCTGTTGATTTAGCAAATTAAATCAACAATAATATGCCAATGTTATTTCACCATCTTGCTTTTCAATATAATTTAAACATAATACCAACATAAAGTCCAGAAATATAACAATACACATTTTCTACTAGCCTACTAATTTAAGTCATCTAAAAGTCATCAAATAAATACACAATGTGGCCTGTGTATTACAATTTTTTGAATACACACCATACTTCGTCAGGATTTATGTTAATGCGGTTTTCACTACCTGCATTTTCAGAGGATTTCAGCAATTTAGTTGTTGAATGTGGTTGTCATTCTAGTAAATTACAAGAATGTGTGTACATAACAGGATTAAGAACTAAAATTAAATTTGGCTGCAGCAAGGTGACCAAACAGATATTGATTTTATGTATATCAGGGCCTTAACTGGTTGTTTGGACAAAGTTACTTGCTCTTAAATTTATGTAGTTTGCTTTAATTTCAATACCAACAATAATCTTAATGTAGCTGAAACTTTTAGAGCAGAACTTTTGTAAAGAGAGTTATAGAGAAGAAAACTGACAGCAGTAAAACAGCAGCAGTAAAAAAAAATGTTTTAAAAATGATCAAGAGTGCATCCATCCTGCATGTATCCTGATGCATCGCCTCAATCTCCAGGCCTAATTATGAGGCGGATTCAAGCTGCAGGATGAGCCAGCTGTTCCAATGCTTTTAATTTGCTGATTGGTGAGGCGTGTCTGATGAGCTAAAGCTAAAGCTCATCAAACAAGTGCAGAGTCATCCTTCATCGCAGCCCATCCACATCCGCCAATAATTTCTCTCTGTAAAAGCTTATTTGGGAGTTAAACTGGTGGCATGCAGCTTTTAGACAACTTAGAGAAGGGTTGCAAAGTAGGTCAGACCATTAAAAGATTAGTTCACCCAAAAATGAAAAGTCTGTCTTTTACTCAGCCCTTGTGTTACTTCCATTTTTAAAGAAGATTTAAAGAACTGCTTTTGTCTTTCATTTTGTCTGTGCAATTACTGTGAATTATAACTGAAGCGTTCAAGCTTTAAAAGAGAGACAAAAGCACAATCGAATTGCCATAGAAAATGGTTTGTAGGACTGTATTGAAGTCTTCTAAAGCCAGTAGCTTGCACTGAATGTGTTGGTTTTAGAAGTTACAAAATTAGCTATTAATTATTATAGTTTATTTTGTTTGTCTATTCTGTTTTATATTATATAGCTGTGGAAAAAATGTTTTGTCTGGAAAAACAATGTCTGGATTAACAATTTTGTATTTGAGTAAAGCTTTACAAACTTTGCAAACAGTTTCTTCTATATTTTATGTTAATAAAATGTTTAGAGCATAGATTGTGTAACCGTAGGACGCTGACAATGGGCATGAGGAGCCACGTGCAGTTTATTAGGTAGATTGGTCAGGCAGGCAATGGTCAAAACAGGTGTAAACGGGTACATGCAGATAATCTAATGTCAAGGTCAGCTAACAGGAAAGCGGTCGGTACAGGCGGCAGACAGGATAAATAAACAAAGCAAGGGTCAAAACACAGCTTGACAAGGCAATGTAAAATGCATAATCATATATAATCATAATGTTACAGGGCAAACAAGACTCAGCACTGTGTGTGCCTGTGTGTGCAAGTGTGGTGTATTAATAGTAGTATCCATGTAATCAGTTCATAATGATCTTCTGGCTGTGAGTGTAATCAATGTCAAACAGGAACAGGTGTGTGTGAGGTGCATGACAAGATTTGTAGTTCGTAACTGTGGCCGAATTGTAGATCCGCAGTGGCTATATCGCTGGTGACTGTAACAGATTGACAGATTGGCAAAATTTTCAAATATGTTTATATTTTGAAATAACATAATTAAGTATTTTAGATGGCACAATTCCAGGATTTTAACTAAGGAAGTTAACAAATCAATATAAATCAATATATCGTTGGAATGAAAACTATGATTTTTTTTCTTTTTTTTTTTTTTTTAATCCCAACAAATTAATGTTTTTTTCAAACTATATTTATTTTAACATTTGAAATTTGTATTGAATTGTGTTCAGACCTTTATAGAATAAAACACATTTTAACATTTTAGTAAAACACACACAGTACCTAATAGTACCTAATAAATGTATAGATGCTGAAAATGTTCATGTTTTATTTTTGTTGTATGTTATAACTGATTAATTTTATTCAATTATATGAATAAGTTTCTGTATTTTTGTTGTATTTTTGTTGTGTGTTATAACTGATTAATTGTATTCAATTATATAAATAAGCTTCTGTATGGACATTAAGTATGTGTTCATAATATAATTTATAGATTATTAAATAAATTGATATCTGCATCAAATAAAATGTACAAAAGTAAGTCATTTTATATGCATAGAAAGCATCTTTTGCAAGTATTCTAATGTGAAAATAAAATGTCAATATATATATATATATATATATATATATATATATATATATATATATATATATATATATATATATATATATATAGTGTTAGACAGAAAAAACAATTTAATTGGTGTAATCTGTAAAAATCAAATGTCTGATAGTCACTATTTTTTGAGAAAAGTAATAAAGTGACACAAATCTAGGAAAATTACAAAATTCAACAGGATTACATTATAACATTATAATATTGAGTTACTCAACAAAAAAGTAACTAGTTGTGTTACTTTTAATAGTAAGTAATGCGTTGAGTTACTTTTGAGTTACTTTTGAGTTACTTTTGTGTTACTTTTGTGTTACTTTTTTACCTGGCTGAGGCTTGATCTCTTTCAGAAATTGTTTTTTTTTTCTTTCTTTTTTAATTATAGAGGAGCTCTGCATATAACAACACACTGTGTAACATACACCTTCATTTATCTTTAAAAAATACATAAAATACTTTAGAATAATGTTATCTGAGAACTTCCTCACCCCAGAGCTATACATGCCATATATAAAGATTATTGAAGGTTTAAACTAATGTGTTTGCAAAGGAACATAGAAGCGTTATCTGACTAGCATCTAGCAGCTAAATGTGTCTGGAAAAAAATTCAAAGGCTTTTATTTTCGTAAAAAGCACGGATGTGAATGCGTCTGAGTGTTCTGATTGGCTATAGTAGACGTCTCACGTCAGTGCGTTCTAATCATGAACATACGCCTTCCAGCAATTTTCCTTCTGCGTTCACACAGAGCAACAGTCCGACAAATTATCGGTAATGTTACAACTTTTCTTTCTGGAAAATTGCAGGAACTAATTTACCGGTATTTTCAAAAAGGGCCTGTTTACACATGATCCCTTTCCGGAAAATTGCCGGTAATTTTCCAGAAAGGTCTGCATGTGTGAAAGGGGCTATTGACTGCATGATTTATTGAGACTACTTTAATTTTAATTCAGCAATTTATTTTTTTAAATCTAATTAATTAAACTAAAAAGTAACTCAAAACACATTTTCAATAGAGTAACTCAAATATTATTACGTATTTGAAACAAAAAAAGTAATGCGTTACTTTACTCGTTACTAAGAAACGTAATATTATTATGTAACTTCAGTTACTTGTAATGCGTTACCCTCAACATTGGTAGTCAACATTTGAAATAGATGTTTTTTTTTTTTTTTATTAAAGGTAAGAATAGGTGTTATTTAATAGTTTTTGGACAACTTAGATGACAGTTGATGATTCACTTCAAATGTTGACTACTGTATATATAAAAAGCATTCATGTACTGTATATTTTTCCCCTTTTGATTGTGCGTTTAAGAGTTAAAGCCAAAAATTTAAAATGCATATTCTTTTTTCCTGAACATTTCCTTTGAGTTTTGATGACACTAGCACCAGAAGGACACTGAGAAGTCACCACATTTAAACTCTCATTTCACACATGGTTTGTGTCAGGATAGTTTCTCATTTGCTTTTGTCTCATCTGTATGGGCGAGAGCTGATCACACTCTCAAGCTGTGTCCGTCAGAACCCATTCCCTGCGTCTGACCACTCCAGAGCATGAACTCTTTACCTATAAACGGGTGGAGAACTGCTGCAGAGAACTGGAGGAGTCGCAGCTGCCTTTGCTCTGGCCGGCAGAAAGCATGACGCCACAGAAGAACTGACCTAGAAGGCCTGCGGGGGAGATCGCAGCTTTCTAAAACCCAGAGAGATGTAAAGAAGTTTGCAGAAAAAATCTGTGTTCGCTTTTTTCGAGGTCCTCCACAATGGCCGACAAGAATGAAATGTAGTGGAATTAGCCGGGGGCAATCCCTTACCCATGTTCCCTGAGGCAGGCGCTGCGTTGTAATATGTGGTAAAGGAGGAGGAGTTAAATGTGCAGTGCTGACACTTTAAAGAGCACAGGCACATCCGCAGTGCACCTCTGTGCCACCTCTACTCTGCATTACTGTCAGCTTCAGTCCTCAGAGTCCCGGACACTTTCCAAATAGACCAATCATCAAGCTCCCAGAGAGAAAGAGAGAGAGAGGAGAGAGGGAAAGTGTCCTCAGCTCTCCTCCTGATCATGGCAGAACTCATATATTACACCTTCATTTCAGTGCATTTAGTCAGAAATTTATGAAAAGGAAAGCAAATATGTTGAAATCATCTTTAACAAGCAGATAATGAAAAATATGTTATTTTCCTGTATCGCTTTAGCTTTTGAAATGTGGTGCTCATTGTTTATTAGTATTTCTTTTATTGTATTGGTGATAGTTATATTATTAAATAGGCCTTCAGAAACAAAGTTCAGCAAGGGTGCGGTAAGATGATTTAAAAAAAGACTAAAGGCGTTTGTAATGTTACAAAATATTTCTGTTTCAAACAAATGGAAATATAAAAAGGTTTTATTCATGGAATCCTGAAAAATCATGTTTCTGCAAAATTTAAACTAGCATTGGTAAGTAGTAGGAAATAATTCTTGGACACCAAATCATCATATTAAAATTTAATAAATAAATATAAAATCTAATAATAATAATAATAATAATAATAATAGTAATAATAATAATAATAATACAGCTATGGTGAGCATACAATACATTAAATAGAACTTCTAGAATTAAAATTCAAGAAGTAAATCAATCGATCAATAAGTATTTATATTATTATCTTATTTACTTATTGTTTATTTATAGCCACACTTTTTTAAGGCACAATTATCTCTATTAATAAACCATTAACTAAGACATTTAGCACAATGAAGTATTAACTTGCTACTTATAGTCATTAAGGTAGTAGTTGGTTTATAGGTATTGGAATGCAAAACTAGAAAAGTAAAGCTTTGGGGGCTTAAGCCCCTGATGTATTGTCAAAAGCCCCTGATCTTTTGGCATATGTTGCACTTAAAAAAATAGGTTGTATAAATACATTGTATAGCATTTGTGTCGGGTATTTAAATCGTCAGCTGTTCAGCAGTACCTGTTTCTACCAGCAGGTGGGACTGGGACTGTTGTTAAAAAAATCCCGCCACTGAAGCTGATGAGGTTTTATATTTGCTTAAAATTTGTTTTCACAGTATAAAATGTGTGTAGTTTTGGTGAAATAAAATAACTTTAATCAATAAAATGTGCATCATGTCAATGTAAATGCGAATTATTCAGAAAAGTGTAAATTGTACTAGCTTTCTAGATATGATATAGCCAGTCACATCTGTTTCTGTAATAGGTCAATCACAGTTCATGTATCTAGCTTATTAATTTATAGCTATATTTTACTGTAAGATTTTAGTTAGCATCGGATTATAAAGCAACTTTATTCCTTAAAGGGGGGGGGGGGGTGTTGCTAAGGGGTTGCTAGGGTGTTCTGAGTTGTTGATAGGCGGTTTCTAAGGCTTTGCTATGGTGTTCCTGGTGGTTGCTAAGGTGTTCTAAGTGGTTGCTACCCTGCTGAAAAAAAAACAGCTTAAACCAGCCTAAGTTGGTTGGCTGGTTTTAGCTGGTCGACCAGTCTGGTTTTAGTGGCGGGTTTGGCCACTTCCAGCCTGGTCTTAGCTAATCAGGCTGGAAAGTGACCAGCTAAAACCAACAAAAACCAGCTTGACCAGGCTGGTTTAAACTGGCCATAGCTGGTTTTGGCTGGGCTCCCAGCCTGGTAAGGCTGGTCAAGCTGATTTTAGCTGGTTATCTCCTAGCCTGCCCAGCTAAGACCAGGCTGAAAATAGCTGGAAACCAAATGGCCAAAACCCCTCTTAAACCAGGCTGGTTGACCAGCTAAAACCAACCAACCAGTTTTGGCTGGTTTAAGCTGTTTTTTCAGCAGGGTATGCTGTTGCTAACATAAATGACACATTTAGCTCAATAAAGTATTAACTTGCTACTTGTTTACAGTTATTAAGGTAGTAGTTGGTTAAGGTGTTGGAATGTAGAATAAGTTCATACTTTAAAATTGCTACAATAAACAGGAAATATCTAAATAATCGGCAGATAGCTAATAGTGGGGATTTCTTCTTAAACTGTAGTGTTGTTTATTTGTATAAAAAAATATTATGGATCATTTTGTTGACTTCCACTATAGCTGTGTAGTGATTTTCAAAACAAGGCCTTTTGTATTCTAAGAAAAAGCAACAGAATAGAGATGTAGAATAGCATGATGTTGAATAAATAATTACATTTCACTAAACTTTCCCTTTAAGTTTAGCATCCCCCATCAAAGTCACTTGCAGTAGCGTTTCCCATTATATAAACTTGCAGAAAGGCTGAAGAGAAGTCAATTGTGAGAAAGTTAATTGTGTTGTGTCCTCAGTCAGCGGGAGCTTGCCGTTGTTGCTTGCTGTTAATAGAAAGAACCGGTGTGCAATCCAGAGCCATTCCTCCAGAGGAACACATGATTAAGATGTCAGTGAATCAGGTGAGCTCACGGCAGCAGGAAGCAAAGCAGTGCTGCAAATAATATCCATCAAAAGAATCCATAATTCTCCTATTTTGCTCCTTTCTCTCCCAATCCAAGCCCCACTTACATCCCACAATCCTCTCTTGACCCTCGGGATGATACGGGGGTCTCCAAATTGAATTCCCCACCTCGGTGTTCCTCGTGACTGCATCTCGATAATTAAGAATTTAATTATAGCTGAAGGGGAAATATAAACAACAAAAAGCCTGATATTTTAAACATGAGAGTATTGCCTTTGCAAGGATTTCCAGGCAAATGCGGAGACAGGTGATCTTAATTTTTGCTCAGAAGTCTGATTTGCTTAATAAATTTTAAAAAAAAGCCAACTGGTATGCTCAAATTTCCCCTCGAATCCCCTATGCCTGCCATGAAGGGCAGTGTTTGAAATGAAATCGTGGACATCCTCGCTGACTGGGATCTTTTGCAGTTTGCTCAGTAGGCTGAACAGCTGAGAGCTGCAGAACAGCGAGTTCAAGCTTTAGCCTTGGGCTCTGTGGTGATTCTGTATGCGCTCAATCTGCACCTCTGCTTCGTTTCTGCGGGGAGCCCTCCAGCTAGATTTTGTTGCAAGCAGATGTTTCAAAGCAGAACAGGTGAAGTTTTGAGCACCGCTGAGACGGTTAGCCGGAGCATGAGTAGGCATTTGAAAGATGCTAAATGAGACTGCATGGGGATGCTTTTTTTGGACTTAGATTTATATTTAAACGGACAAACTGTTGCACGACTTTATTATTAAAATAGCACATTTCATTTGTCCTTACTGTGCCCTATTCCGCCTGTTTATAAAGGAGGAGACCATCTGAAATGTGATCTGACCAATCACAGTTTTAAGTGCCATTTAGGGGTAGGATTATCTTAAATAGATTTTGTTTTAATTATGATATAACACTGTGAAAATACTAGTTTAGGACACATTGTTATTAATGTGATCAGTCAAGACGCATTAGACAATGTAGGCCCATTCTGAAAACGTCCCCCTAAATACTTTTCTGGAGATCGTGAATTATGTAGCCAGAGGTACACATGGCTGCATTTTGTCTTTAAAATGAACGATATGGGGCGATAGGACGCTGTTCCTTTTTGCACTTACCAGCTGACCACTTACCACCATATGGACGGCTTTTCCGCTGTTACCAGGTTGTCCAGTAGCTCGTCATGTACGTCGATTTATGCAAAAAACCATGTGTGAATGGCACTCGAGAGATAAATTTGAGATCTCAAAAATTGTAGTGGATTTGTGAAAACAAAAACTGCAAAACAAACCGTACTTCCTAGGACATATTTGGTGATCTCCAGAAATGTATAAAGTGGTATGTTTTCAGAATGAACCTGGGTTGTGTCAAGTTCTGTGTTGTCTGTTCCAGTATTCCTGTGTTTTTCCATGTGCTTCTGTTGTGATCATGTGCTCCTTTGTTCTGTTTTCCCGCCACTAGTCAGTTTCATGAGTTGCACCTGTGTTCCTCCCCTGTTTTGTTATCAGTTCAATTATGTCCTTTGGATTTATATCCCTGTGTTTAGTTAGTTCCTTGTCTGGTCTCAAACGTAATTCCTAATCATCATTCTGGTGTTATTATAGGTGCGTTCGACTTAATGCAGCGCTGCGCAGATTGATCGAAATCTGTCTTAAAGCGGTGCATGCTGGTTAGAAATGTTGTCCGAATTGACGCTGTGCGGACACAACGTGACTGTCACATGTGGCATCAAAGTACCTTAAATAACTCAAAGTAGTTTTTATGTTTATACTACCCTCTCGTTTCCCCTTGTTTCTCTCATGCGATTGTTAAATATTTAATTCATAATTCCCTTATTGTTAAAAAATGAACTAGTTTGTAGAGACTGTATTCTATTTTATTTTTGCTGTAAATCTTTTGTTGTTATAATTTAAAAAATGATGACGACGCAGTGTGATCGGTCATCATGACTGCCGCAACTTTGAGCCCCGAAGTGTCCGGCTTGACGGCTCCGTTGTCAACTCCGCCCCCGCCTGCGCTCGGCTAATCTCGTTGGTCACCGGCTGCAGCCATGCTTCATGTCGAATGCACTTATTGTCTTCACCGCATGATGCCTGTGTGTCAATTTTCCAGTGATTCCAGTGAGTGTTATGTGAATATATACGTGTTTTGATAACTCCTGCGATCCTGTGCCTTTGTGAGAGAGCGAGTCATGACAGGTTTACATTAGAGTTTCCTTCTGGTGTTAACATAATGTAATGTAATGTGAATTTATATATCACATTTATCGTGTATGGCCATACACCCAAAGTGCTTTACAATCATGATCTCTCCACACCACCACCAGTGTGCAGCATCAACTTGGATGATGCGACGTCAGCCACAGGACAATGGCGCCAGTGTGCTCACCACACACCAGCTATAGGTGGAGTGGAGTGACAGTGATACAGCCTATTCGCTGGATGGAAATGATTGGGAAGCCATGATGGCTAAGGGCCGATGGAAGGAATTTAGCCAGGACACCAGGGTACACCCCTTCTCTTTATAAGAAGCACCATGGGATTTTTAATGACCACAGAGAGTCAGGTCCTCGGTTTAACGTCTCATCTGAAAGACGGCGCTCACTGACAGTACAGTGTCCCCTTCACTATATTAGGGCAGGACCAGGCTGAAAATGACTGAAACCAACCTGGAAATGACCAAACCCCTCTAAAACCAGGCTGGTCGACCAGCTAAAATCAGTCAATAAGCCTAGGTTGGTTTAAGTTGTTGTTTTCAGCAGGGCTGGTCTGACAACTGTGCCTTGTGGTCATTCATGTAATCAGTATGATACCTTATCATTTACTGCTACTAATGGATAAAAGCCAATGAATTTAAATGATTAAAGAGAGACATGCCACCTAGATCAGATGCATTACAGTGCTATGAAACTGTTTACATGAAAATATTAATTAAGCATTCAGAAATAATCAAAAAGCCTATATTTATATTTGTTAATTGTTTGATTTGACATTTTTAGGTTCAGTCTTAAAAATGACAATGTGAATATTCAGCCTGATCTCATGAGAAAACGTAAGTATTTTACGTTTCGTCAGTTTAGTGGCTAATTCATACGAATTCGTACGAGGTTATTCGTACAAAATTGTACGATTTTAAAAAGGTGGCGTGGCACCTAACCCCACCCCTAAACCTAACCGTCATTGGGGGATGAGCAAATCGTTCTAAATCGTACGAATTCGATCGTACGAATTCATACGAATTAGCCACTAAATTAAAAAGTTACAAATTGCCGTCAGATTGTGTTGGAATATTCATTTGATCTGGATTAAATAAAGAACCAAAATGTGTGTGAACACACCCAAAGTTTATTTACTAGTTTAAGTGCTTCAAGCAAAACCCAGAATATTTGTCCCAAACCTGCCCAATCATTGTTCATTTAACAGCTCTTATTGTATCAACGTGACTTTGTTTGAAAGAAAACTGATCAAGAAACTTGTTTTTCTATACCCATGCCGTCTTGTTTCAAGCCGGTCAATCAGATGTCTGCCAGTCAATCCAATTTCTCAATTTCTCATACAGATTTGCAGCTTTTTCTATCATATAGAGCTGAAAAAGGACAAATAGAAGTCAGTGAGAAAGTTAATTGTGTTTTGTCCTTAGTCCACAGGAGATTACTGCTGTTGTGTACTGCTAATAGAAAGAACCAAGGTGTAATCCAGAGCCATTTCTCCAGAGAAGGGTATACAGTATGCATGACATGGTCAGAGAAAGCACTATGATCGGTCCGTGGACATATTGTATAAGGCCGAACACAATCTAGCAGTTTCATTGTTCAATCTGTTCTGTAATAAATAATTTTGCACTTACCTCAGGTGATAAATTGTTACAACAGCAAATTTCTTATCTCCTTCATGTTCTCTGCAACCTTTGATGGTGACATGAGGAACAGGCCACTGAAGCAGAGCAAACATAAGGATCCAGGTTGCTAGGATACACGTGTACAGTCATAAAACAATCTGCCTCTGTCCAGCACTTGATGCTACAATCATTTTTCCCCATTGTGGACTGCACAATGTGTCTTCGCAGGTTTCCCTGATTGCGGGAGATCGCTGGATGTTGGGTGTCTGGCGATGCAGCTCAGCAGTGCCTTCCTCTTTTATTAAATACAGTTTTTATGTAATTATGGTGGATCACTTACAGAATAATATCCAAGTGCTTCTAATGAGAGTGATGAAGAGTTCTGCGTTTCCCCCCGACTTGTTCCTTGCAGAGGGGCGACCTGCTCTGATTGCCTGATTAATATGTTTTGAAAGCTGTAATTAAGACAGAGGTCGACATGCACATAATTCTATTATTTGATCTACTGAAGCAACAAATTTCAGAGTTGAGTCACTCTGCCATGAAAGAGGCTTTGAATTTTAAATGGCCATGTTTCGGTGGCTTCTTTCCTTTCTGTTTTTCATTTTCATGCCTTGGTACCTTACTTTATGCATACATTCGTTCTTATCCAGTTGTTCTCTATTGGATTTCCTCAGAAAAAACAGGAAATATCAGGAATGCTTTTTTTGTTTGTTTGTTTTGTTTTTTCAATTATTACAGTTCTTAATAATTTAAATTCTTAAGTGATAGGGAATGGTATATTTTCATCAGTGAAATTAATTAAAGCCTGTTATTGGTAGAAACTATAGGTGAGCAGATTAATTTTTTTAATCTAGATTAATCTCAAAATGAATCTAGATTAATCTAGATTAAAATTCAGAATATGTATGCTACCCAAATAATAAATCTTTGAGAACGGGTTTCTCAAGCCAGGTGGCGCATTAGACCAGGGGCTCATCTCCTGTTTCCAAAATGCATCACAAACTGCTGGGGAAACTGTTCTACTATGATAATTGGTGATGAAAATAAATGATGTTCAATAAGATGTACTTGTGTTTACTAACTGTTTATTCAATTAAACATGAATTTTGATGCCAAGTTCACAGAGCCCTGACGGTGTGTCAAACATTGAGTATGTTTACATGGGCAACAAAACTTTAATACGATTTTAATATGAATACTCTGATTAAGAGTCTACCATGTAAACAGAGATTTATAATTACCTTAATGCGACTAGAGTCATAACTGAACTAAACAGAAATGGAATTAAGACATGGAGTATGCATATACTAGTGGCATTATTGAAGTAAACAATGCAATCAAACTGTTACCATCATGTAGGACCATATTTTCTGACAAGATCCACACAGGCGGCTGTCAGTAAAGGACCACACACACATTGCGAAATGCAGTACTTTTTTTTTCTTTCCATTTGGCGAGCGTTACTACATTCTATAACACTCTCACCAGTCCTTGCTCCTTATTTGCGTCTAATACTCCGGTTTGTCACGACGACATGAATGAAATGTTCATGAGTTAAAGTAAAACTTCAGAACTGCAGTTAAAGTCAGGCATCCTGCTGATTTGATTCAGAAGGGCACTTTTTTGTCAGACGGCTCACCAGTCAGGTATACATCTGCGCTAAAATATCAAGGTGAAAGTCATCATAGCTTGCGTAGAATAGACCCAGCTCCCAACCCAACTTTGAGAATAGATTAACGGCGATATTTTTTTTATAGCGTGATAAGAGTCTTGCGTTAACGCAGCACATTAACGCAGATAATGACCCACCACAAGTAGAAACACAGACATATAATTTTAAAATACTATCCTATTTTTGTTATTATGTATTGCATGTTTTACTTTGTGTACACTTTCTTGTTACTAAACATTTAAGTGCTAACAAAAACTATAGAATACACAAGATGAGTCACTCGTATTGAATGGGGAAAAGTGAAACGCAATATGGCGAATAAAGCTTCCCCCCTACTAGTACAGGAGCCAATCAGTGATCAGTATAGACTGATGTTTCTCCGGGGGAGAAGCTCCGACCAAACGTGTGCTCTTACAACAGTTTTTGTGGTCAACAAACACACTGGAATCTCAGCGAACACTTGCTTCACTGACATAAGAAATATATGTAAATGAAGCTTGAAATCTGTGCTTTTAAATGAACCAACTTGCACTTAAAAGCAAAAGTTTTTTGGTTTTGTAAACTGTATGAAACAAACGCAAGGTACAGTCCATATTGTCAAATGTACATCATATATGGAAACTTATGAGACGGTTGTTGTTTAATTTTATTGGTGATTCCAAATATCTAATGTAATCATAAGCTTGGCAAACAGTTTTGGAGAATTTGATGTTTCCCCATTCAGATAGAATGCCCAAGCATACTGCCTGAGAGGCATTTCAAAGATGGCAGCCGAGTGAAATTACTTGCCTTAAAGGGACTTTTGTACTAATTAAATTTACACTTACTTGCTCTGTTTAGGGATACACTGTAAAATATTAACATTTTCCATATTTTGTGATTCACGGATGTTTTACACTTATTTATAGTTATTAATTGCTTTATGGGAACTTGATATCTGTTGCTCTGTTGGATTTTTGATGTTGAAAATGAATTTCTGCAGTTTAACTAGGTGACACTTATTGACATTTTAGTAGTTTGAAACATTATCTTGTATAGGAAACAATGAATTAAGTCAGTAAAATAACTGAAAAAGTAGAGGCAGTTTATTACCAGGCTTTTGTAGAGTAATTTACAACAGTCTAGACAATATATAACTTAAAACTACAAAAAATGTCAATATAGCCGTCACTTTTGCAAACTTACTTCCGTATTGGCTTCCCGAGGGAGGGCGGGAGGTTGTCGCTTGGTTTTACCAGAATCACAGTTTTGTTGTTCACAATGCAAAAATAATGGCATACTTTTCAAAATTATACACTATTGTGTAAAAGGTTTACATATTGAGGCCCATTTTAAAACACTATTGTTGTAAGTGAATGATCAATACACACACAAAGCTTTCCAGTTTTGTCTTACCTACAATACACATTCTCTTTTTGATCAAAAACTGCATTATTTATACATCCTACATAGAGATTGAATAGTAAAAATGTACTAGGGTCAGTGTGCAGAACAGTTCTTTCTGAGGAAAAGATTCATTAGGATCTGCTAATATGCAGCAGGATCAGTGGACTGATTGCCTCATCAAATGCAACATTGCCAACTGTTGTTCTGCATGACAGGCAATTGTTTTGATGGAGGTCTGAATCCCACTTGCAAAATTGAAGATCTATTTTGATGGCAATCGGCGCAGGGCTGTAATGGGAGCTGAAGCACGTAAACAGAAGCGAGAGTTGCTGTCAGGTGCAGCTGGGGAAAAGACATTTACTCCCATCTGAGGCTACGGGCTGAATTTCAATGTAAAACTCATTGGTTCGGGATGAATTTAGCTTTTACTGTGGATGGTGGTTTTAATCTGCTCAAAGCGTCTGTTGTTGTGTCAGCTATCCGCATTGTCACAATGTTTTACAATTGTTGATCACCTGCATGCGTTTTTATGTCTGGCAAACTTGTACTTTTGGGACTTCGAATGGCGGTTGTTGTGAATATTCAGATTTTCAAAATGTAGAATATAATGTAACACAACATAAGTGTAACATACAATTTAGAATATATTTGGTTTTATACAACAGTTCTGTCTGGTTCTCCAAACTGATTGGCTGATAGCCGTGCAATATTCTTCAATAACAGCACTCTTAACCTCACCCATCTGTATTACTTCGCCCACATAGAGTGACAGCAGATCAATAAACTCACTACAGTTTGACAAATATTGCAGCTGTTGAACAACATAATGTACTTTTGAGGCTTTTTTGGGTGAGAGTGTAGTGGTTTAGATTGCAACTATGCAGTTTATTTATAAGGATAGTGCCTATAATATTTATAATTTCGTAGATACGGCGCATCGGCTTCCATCAGCCTATCATATTGAGCAGAGCAAAGACAGTTGACGTTCTGCCATAAGAGGGCGACATAGATCGCTTAATAATCCCTTAGAGGAGAAAAACTTGGTGCAATTTCAAACTACAGCTGGTCAAAAAATTATAAAACAGGTAAGTGACATTATAAGTCAACCTCTCTATTTTGTTTGTTGTAGTGCTGTATTTATACCATAGTAACCTGGTAGTGATTGCTTTGCTTTGTATCTAGACTGATGGCATTTCATGCTGTTCAGCATTATAATCTTAAAATGTGAGCAAAATCACATGTTTTGTTATTTACTTTAGATATTATTTAGAGAATCATTCAAATAGCTTTAAAGTGAAGTCGGTGAATTAACAATGGTTTCTGCTGTTCTGATGTCAGCTGCAGATATGAATGAATGGTGGAAGAAAGTATTTCCTCATACAAAAGGGTTTTGAGACTCCATGTTTGATTTTCTTTTTTATGTACACGATTATGCTGTCGAACTGTTTTATAAATGCAATATCACACTCGTAGCAGTGCAATATCGGCCTGCCGCCTCATGTCAACGCACGCCTCCCACCAGTGCCGATATACAGCAATATTGCACTGCTACTTAGGTAATATGGCTCATAAATGCAATATGTTTTTATTCATGGTCACAAGCATGATGTGCAATTTTGGTATTTGCATAAAATTGCTGATTCTTGTTTTTCTGCTAATAATACAAGTGATTTTGCTTGTCTAGTCTTGCTGTGTTTTGACCCTTTGCTTTGTTTATTGTTGTTATTTTGCTGCCTGTCCTGGCTATTTGTCTGTTTTTTGACTAGGCTCTTTTGCTGCCGTTTGACCATTGCCTGCTTGATTATTCTTTGCAATAAACTGCACGTGGATCACAGATATATTCATTTAAAATGTATCTATGTATATATTTACATTACTATAAGTGATCATACTCAATTTTCTAAAAATTTTAAGTGGCACATCACTTACAAGTGTGCAAACCCTTGGGATTTTAAGGATATTAGGTATAATATGATATAATATAATATGAGATTTTAAGGATGTTTAACATAATATAATATAGTTCATTCATTTTCTTTTTGGCTTAGTCCCTTTATTAATCTGGGGTCACCACAGCAGAATGAACCGCCAACTTATTCATCATATGTTTTACGAAGCGGATGTCCTTCACTTCACAGCTGCAACCCATCACTGGGAAGCATCCATATACACTCATTCACACACATACACTAAGGACAATTTTAGCCTAGCCCAATTCACCTATACTACATTTTTGGACGTGTGGGGGAAACCGGAGCACCCGGAGGAAACCCACGTGAACCCAGGGAGAACATGCAAACTCAGAACAGAAATACCAACTGACCCAGCCGGGGCTCGAACCAGCGACCTTCTTGCTGTGAGGCGATTGTGCTACTGCGCCACTTTGCTGCATAATATAATATAATATAATATAATATAATATAATATAATATAATATAATATAATATAATATAATATAATATAATTTTTATTTTTGGCTGCACTATGATCCTTAAATAGAGTCCTTAGTATGTTATTAAATGATTCTTGTTTTAAAATGTTTGAATATGTTTTGGTTATACAAACATTTACACTGAAATTCATTTTTGGTCTAATAGCTAATATTTCCCACTATGAAAAATAAACAGAAAACATAACAATCTACTGTTTATATTGAAACATAAGCTGTCTAGCACTATTGGTTTCCCTCTTTGACCCACAAACATTTTCCCCAGTGAGCCTTGGCAGCTTTTTTCTCTGAACTTTTTTTTTGGTGTAGGCCAGTGAAAACATTTTAAATCTGAACTACTGGCCAGAAAAACTCATTTTTGTTGTTGTTGTTGAACCCTGTCCAATTGAATCGTTTAAAAGATTTGCTCCTTGCCAATGTGTGTAGTGTGCTTTTACCATCAAACCTTAGATTTAACATATAAGGACTCAAGTATGATCGTTGATGATGTAAACCCACCAACCCAACTGCCGTTAACTACAAAGCTACAGAGATTGAAACATGTTTCATCCAGGTCAATAATGAGCACGAGAGCACCCTGCAGTTATATAACAGCCCAAACAAAGCAGCCTGTCACGTTTCTCTGCCTCGTTTGAGAGAGTTCCTCACACTAATGAGCTCTACAGATGTGTCAAAGCCATCTCAGCGGTAAATAATGGCCAATTACCCAGCTCAATTAAGCCTGCTCGCTTCTTTTGTGTGCGTTCGCAGGCCACATCTGTACAACTGCATCTCGCTTTTAGTTCAGCGCTAAAGCTCTGCTGCTTAAAACCTGGGGAGATAAACATGGGTCATGTGTGTGTGAACTGAAAGAGGACATAACAGAAAGCGACTGACAGATAAAAAAAAAGAGAGAGAGAGAGAGAGATGAAAAAAAAACAGACAAACTTTATGCCGGATTGTATTCTCTTCCCAGGTGTGCAAGAAAATAGAGCAGCCTGCTGAAAATAGGTCACTGTCTTTTTTCCCCTCTTGTGATGATACTGGTCTATTATAAAAGGATTTTATGGACACAGAATAGACCCTGAAACCATGATTTTAGCTATATTTGAAAACAAACTATTATTAGGACTATTAAGAACCTTAATTCATTCAAGATAATGTACATTAAACAAATCGTGTCGGCTTTATTCAGTAAGATACTCCTTAAACTAGTATTTTAGTACTATCATTCAAATGACAACTAAAAACCATCTCTTTCGGGATTACCTGAAGCCCTGTGAAAAAAAAAAACAGGACCCCCTCTTCTCTCTCCCACCACCAGACCCACATCCACCCCCAAAGAAAAAACAAAAACCTTGTGCGTTTATGAAGTGTGCTTCACTCAGGTGAGTGGGCTTGACAAACCACCTGTAGAAAACACACTTTCATCTCTTTGTCATTTTAACTGACGATTGCACCCGTTTCACACATTTGCATCAAACCAAAAAAGACAAAAAACAAAAAAACATTGTGCATTTATGAAGTGTGTTTCACTCAGGTGAGTGAGCTTGACAAACCACCTGTAGGAAACGCATACTTTCATCTTTTTTTCATTTTAACTCACACTTGCACCAGTTTCACACATTTGCACCAGACCTCACATCCACTCCCCAAAGAAAAAAAAACATTGTGCATTTATAAAGTATAATGTGTTTTACTCAGGAGAGTGGGCTTGACAAACCACCTGTAAAAAACACACTCTTTCGTATTTTTGACGTTTTAACTGCAGTTGCACCAGTTTCACACATTTGCATAAAAAAAAACATTGTGCATTTATGAAGTGTTGCACACAGGTGAGTGGGCTTGACAAACCACCTCTAAAAGCGTCTAAAAGCACCTCTGTCATCTTTTGTCATTTTAATCAACATCTGCACCAGCTTCACATGTTTGTAACCCCCCCCCCCCCCCCCCCCAAAAAAAACAAAACAAAACATTGACATTGTTCATGTATGAAGTGTGCTTCACTCAGGTGAGTGGGCTTGACTAACCACCTGTAGAAAACACACTCTTTTGTATTTTTGTCATTTTAACTGAATCTTTCACCAGCTTCACACATTTGCACCAGACCCCCTCCCCCCCGAAAAAAAAAACATCAAAATTAACATTGTGCATGTAAAAAACACACTCTTTCATCTTTTTGTCATTTTAACTGGCACTTGCACCAGTTTTGCACATTTACACCAGACCTCACATCCACTCCCCAAAGAAAAAAAACATTGTGCATTAATGAAGTTTGCTTTACTTAGGCGAGTGAGCTTGTCAAACCACCTGTAAAAACACACTCTTTCGTATTTTTGTCGTTTTAACTGACAATTGCGCCAGTTTCACACATTTCTATATAAAAAAAACATTGTGCATTTATGAAGTTGGCTTTAATCAGGTGAGTGGGCTTGTCAAACCACCTGTAAAAACACACTCTTTCGTATTTTTGTCGTTTTAACTGACAATTGCGCCAGTTTCACACATTTCTATATAAAAAAAACATTGTGCATTTATGAAGTTGGCTTTAATCAGGTGAGTGGGCTTGTCAAACCACCTGTAAAAACACACTCTTTCGTATTTTTGTCATTTTAACTGACAATTGCACCAGTTTCACACATTTGCATCAACCAAAAAAAAAAAAAAAACATTGTGCATTTATGAAGTGTGTTTCACTCTGGTGAGTGGGATTGACAAACCACCTGTAGAAAACACACTCCTTTCTTTCTTTCTTTCTTTCTTTCTTTCTTTCTTTCTTTCTTTCTTTCTTTCTTTCTTTCTTTCTTTCTTTCTTTCTTTTATTGTTTTTTTAGTAACATATGACCAATGGAAACAAATTATATATATATATATATATATATATATATATATATATATATATATATATATATATATATATATATATATATATATATATATAATTCCACACATGTATACATATATACATACAAACAAATATTACATTAACCTCATCAAGAAAATAAATTAATAAGTATAAAATAAAACAAAAGGTTGACAAACATATTCTCTTAATGATGTATAACCTCTAGAATTGTGTAAATGTTAAATTATGCATAATTATATTATCGTTGTGGAGAAAGCCAGCCATTTACTCTGTTTTTTTTCAAAGATTTTTGTGTCATTTTTTCCATTTCCTCAACTGCTAATATTTTAAACCATTTATCTTTAGTTGGTGGCTCTCTTTATATAATTTGCAGGTTATAGATTTTTTTTCCTTGTTGCCAGTAACATCTTATATTTGGAGATCTATCCTTTTTCAATCTTATCTAGGAATATCTTCTAGATAAAGTACATTGAATGGTCTAGGAATATGAAGATCAAAAATATTATTGATAGCGGAGTGTACAGTTTCCTAAAAACTTTACATTTTTGAGCACTGCCAGAATATATGTGCATGATGTGCCTCTTCTACTCCACAGTTCCTCCAACAAGGATGAGGAGTCCCCGATTGTAATGATTCAATTCTTACTGTAATAAAAAAAATCTAATCAAATGTATCCAACAAAATATTCTTGAGCTTGTTGAGGGATGTGGGCCAGCACATATTTTATCCCATTGGTCTTGATTCAAAATAGTGCCCATTTCCTTTTCCCATTTTAATCTTATAGTCTGTTGCGAGTCCTCTGAAACACGCTCTTTCATCTCTCAACAATACTTCAGTTTCACACATTTGCACCAGACCAGAACAAATTGAACTGTGGTTTACACAGGTGAGTGGATTTAACAAACCACCTGTTCTCTCTATTAAAAACCCTCCTCTCTACTAAGCACTTAATTTTTTGAGCACAAACAGTTCCTTTATATAATGAACATTTCTTGTGTGCCTTGCCTCTTATTGATGAGTTGCTGAATGCGTCCTCAATTGTAAGTCTCTTTGATGCAATAAAATAATTAAATAAGCAAAGACTCCTATTAAGCCATCAGACCAGTGAACAAATCAAGAGAAAATGTAACAAATGAAAGTTAATGTATTATTAAAGAAATAATTTTATTGTTAAAGTTTATAACAAATAAAGAAATTAAATAACTATTCTAGACAAAACCAGAGAACGTACATTGTCCAAATAAAAGGTTTAGTAATCTTACAAAATTGACTAAACATATAAATGTTGGTATTTTTTTTTCATGCTTTTATTGCCGCTGTGTAGTTCAGACTTCAGGCATTTATGGTGCCTCTCTTGCAGATCACTGAGAGTGTGATGCGTTTGATAAAGATGCCATACTTATTCCCTGAGGATTTGATCCTTGGTTAAATTGAGCTGCACTAGATATCTGCTGAAGACCGCCTGGATTTCACTTTTCATCCGGAAAGAGAACTGGAAAGTAGACCCGTAGGTATTTTAGAACAGCTTTTTATTCTCCTTGAAATAGCTCATGCCATGGTTATGAGTTTCTTATGTGCCTTATTCTATTTCAATGGTACAGTCTAATTGAGCTTAAATGTCAGGCTGCCTGAAATAAATTAGTTCCATTAGAACTAGTTGTCAGCCAATTAGCATTTTTACGTTTCTAAGACCTGTTTTTGTAGTTAGGCAGGTGAAAATGAAGAAGTGTCTTCTGCTTACCAGCGCTGTATTTATTTGTAAAAATAGTAATATTGTCAAACATTATTTAGATTAATAACAATGCCAATTTTCAATGTCAACATATTTTAAAATGTTATTTGTTCCTGAGATTCAAGGCAGAATTTCCAGCATCATTACTTCACTGTCACTCAATCCTGAAGTTTATTATTATCATTAATGTTGAAAACAGTTGTGCTGCTTCGTATTTTTGTGGAAACTGATGGTACCATTAAAAAAAATACATAAAAAATTGTAAAAACATTTGTATGGTTCCAAAGTGTATTTTTTTTTTAATTCCACAAAAATATAAAGCACAAAATGTTGCCATCGATGATGATTATAAGAGTCTATATTAATGACTTGACAATCTCAAAAGAGCAACAAATTGACAGATTTTTTTATTTTTTATTTTTATTATTATTTTTTTTTATATATATATGGAATTTATTCTATTCTATTAATATACACTCACCGGCCAATTTATTAGGTACACATGTCCAACCTGTCCACCTGTCCAAGGCACAAATGCCTTGTTGATGCCAGAAGAGAATAGCTAGACTGGTTCGAGCTGATAGAAAGGCAACAGTAACTCAAATAACCACTTGTTACAACCAAGGTATGCAGCATCTCTGAACACACAACACGTTGAACCTTGAGGCGGATGGGCTACAGCAGCAGAAGACCACACCGGGTACCACTCCTCTCACCTAATAACAGGAAACTGAGCCTACAATTTGCACAGGCTCACCAAAATCGGAGTCTCGATTTCTGCTGCGACATTCGGATGGTAGGGTCAGAATTTGGTATCAACAACATGAAAGCATGGATACATCATACCTTGTATCAACGGTTCAGGCTGGTGGTGGTGGTGTAATGGTGTAAGGGATAATTTCTTGGCACACTTTGGGCCCATTAGTACAATTGAGCATGTCAATGCCACAGCCTACCTGAGTATTGTTGCTGACCATGTCCATCCTTTTATGACATCCTTTCTTCTTATGGCTACTTCCAGCAGGATAACGCGCCATGTCATAAAACGCGAATCATCTTAGACTGGTTTCTTGAACATGACAATGAGCTCACTGTACTAAAATAGCCTCCACAGTCACCAGACCTCAATCCAATGGAGCACCTTTGGGATGTGGTGAAAAGAGAGATTTGCATCATAGATGTGCAGTCGACAAATCTCCAGCGACTGCGTGATGCCATCATGTCAATATGGACCAAAATCTCTGAGGAATATTTACAGTGCCTTGCTGAATCTATGCCATGAAAGATTAAGGCAGTTCTGAAGACAAAAGAGGGTCCAACCCGGTACTAGTAAGGTGTACCAAATAAAGTGGCTGGTGAGTGTAAATAATAGTATCAACACAAAATGACTGCTTTTATTGTTCTTTTTAAATAAGTCTATCTAAATTTCCAGCAAATTAACTGGTATTAAGTACTATTTACTGAAAATTCATGAGATATATTTGAAAAAACTGACATATAGAGGTATTTTAGTTGTAATTAGTTTATAATTCAATTTATAAATAATATATAAAATAAAACTATTGAATATATGTATTTAATTTATTAAAATATATGTTTTCTTACTGTACATTTTATGTTATTGAATGTTAGTTGAACAATTATTACAGATCTTTTTACTTTGTTCACACTTTGTATGGTTTGATTGAATTAAAATGGTGTGATTGCTCATTTTGTGCAGTTGATTTGACTAAGTGTGAACTGCCCATCATCCTGCTTACACACTAAACAAGTGGAATGAGACTCTTGAATAGATGGGTCTTGATTCACATCCAAATGACTGTAACATGAATGCAACATGATCCAGATACATCTAAATGAACCAAAAACAGGACATGATGTCAGAAGAAGGGACCATAAAAGGAAATAATTCTCAAGCATGCCTGTTTTTTTCTTGTCGTTGTCAAAATTGCTCGTGATATTTCAAAAACGGGTGTCAGAAACGCATCTTCTTATTGCAGATCTTCATTTCAGTGTGTGATAGAGGAATCTTGGCACTGTATTAACTCATTAAGAGCCCGTGTAATTCGATTTTTATGCTGTCGGATGAAGGGAGCGACCTTCGTGTCAGTCTTCCTGACTGATTGCCTGCAGGCCTGCTGATGTAGATCCATCATGTGACTATCAGCACACAGGTTGAGTGTGTTTAATGTGTGTGCCTGCAGCCCATTAGACATATGTCATAACACATTTATACCCTCACGGCTATTAAAGATATGTTGCATCGTGAAAGCAGGATACTTCATTATTGTTATGCATATTAGCGAATACGTTACACTGACCTTTCAATGGCCACCACCTAATTTCACAGCTGTTTCGAAGCTATAAACAGCATTATGAAGGTCCTCAATAACAACAACAATAACAAGTGTAAATAAGTCTGCAAGCAGCAATTAAGATTGCAATCACAACAGAGGAAAAATGAAAGCTAACAAAGTGTTCCATCAAACTTGTTGATGTGATAAACACTCAAAAACAGACTCTAAATTGCTGGGTTTTGGTCATATTTGCCAGTCAGCTAAAAAAATATGAGCTAATTATTTTGAACAAAAACTGAGAGAACGTACAGTATCCAAATAAAAATATTTAGTTCCTTCTGCTTTGCCCTTTTAAAGAAAGAAAACCATTATCAAAAGTGTTTCAGCAATTCTTTAACGAATGATCCTTAGTGACTTAGCTTTATAAATAAATCATAATTTTTTAATAATAGAATATTGCTTAATGAATAACCTCGGAAATATATAACGAAAAAGGGCAATCTTTCAAAGCAAACAGCAAGAAACTTTAGTCTGGTTGCAAACAGGGAGTCTGAAATGGTGCAGCTGACCCAAAGACACACCAGCATCAGTAACAACATGCCATATCATGTAACATTGACCCAACATTGGGTTATGACAACCCTGCTATTTTGTATAAATTATTTTCAATTAAATTTAAATAACACTTATGAACCAAACCGTTTGTCCATATTTGGTCTAATATTGCACTTTAAAAATATCTGTAAATTCACAGTTTTCCGTATTTTGTGATTTACGTGTTTTTTTTTTTGTTGTTGTTGTTTTCACTTATTGAGGCTTTTGAACTTTTGATTTCTCCTTCAAAAGCTTTTGATGTTGGAACATTTTTAATAATTTGAAGTGATGTATTGTCTGGGTTGGTGTTGTATATTATGGTACAAAAACCTGGTAATAAGCTGCCAGTAAAAAAAAAAAGTTTTTTATAAATTATTTCTTAAACAATATCTTGTCTCAAACTACAAAAATGTCAATAAAAGTGACAGAGCAGAGATAAAACTCCCATAATGCAATTCACAAGAGTATATAAACAGAAAACACCTGTGAATCGCAGAATACAGAACCTGGTAAGTAACAGATATTTTTTACAGTGTGAGTTACAACAACCCAGGATTCTTTACATGTCACTGCTCCATATGACATGACAAGGGATGATGTCACAGACTCGTGTAACTTTTTACTGGTGTGGTCTAAAGATGATCTGACTTAAATTTGGTTGTAGAAGTTCAAAAACGAAAAAAGGTTTCAAACAAAATCAAAGTACTAAACAGGAAATTCGGCCAATTATAGCGCAATTGATATCAGCGTTCTTCACTCAAAAAATACTTTTGCTGCTTGTTCAGTTTAAACAACACAATTCTTAAGTTTTTGTTAAGACAACTTAATTTTTTTGTGCTCAATCCACTTAAATTTGTAAAAATGATTAAATGTAATCAATTTGTGTCGGGACAACATGAAGGAATCATGTGGAATCCAGCAATTTTACAGTGTTGACATAGTCCAAAGAAGTGTTTTAAAATGAATCATCCAACTTTTTTCAATGAAATTTAAATTACAACAACCCAGTGTTTTTAAGAGTGTACCTTTTTTACTAGCACGGTGTGGAGATGATATGACTTAAATTTAGTTGGAGAAGGTTTTGGAGAATTTGTTTTTTCAAAGAAAATCGAAAGTACTGGACATGAAATTTGACCAAATATGGCTCATTTGATATCAATGACTACATTTACATGGACATCGATTTATCTGCCATAGTCTGACTAAGAATAATATGACTATGGTGTTTATATTAGTTACTTTTTTAATCTTCCTTTCATGATCCCGTTTTCATACTATTACACATAGATCTATTAACATTTTGAATCACCATGCTATCCACATATCCTCTGAGTTTTATGTAATTTCTGGTCCTTCGTTTTTAACTGCTTTACTTTCATTCAGGAACATTTCATTTAATAGACATGGTGGAGAGAACTCGCACTACAGACACACATGTCTGGATCCACAACTATCTTTAACTTTAAAAGTCGAGAGGAGAGGAAAAGTTACCTCACCAACACTCCAGCGGGTCAAATGTCCAAAGTGAGAGATAGAGGCAGAGATGGCATTTTACAGCTTTCATTCTCTCCCTATAGTGAAATAGCAGCTCGTGTGCTGTACCTTCTTCAGTGTGAGTAAAAGCCTGTCCAGCAAACACACAAGCAGTGAATTGTGCACAATTATCTGCTTTTTAAGTAGTTGCAGCAGTTTATTTACTCTCCTCGTTCACCATAGTATTATACCGCGACTTAGCACAGAGGAGATAAATTATGTCAGTACATAATAACCAGCCTGATCTCACGAGAAAACGTAAGTATTTTAAGTTTTGACAGTTTAGTGACTAATTCGTACGAATTCGTACGAGTTCAGTCGTATGAAATTGTACGATTTTAAAAAGGAGGCGTGGCACCTAATCCCACCCCTAAACCCAACCGTCATTGGGGGATGAGCAAATCGTACTAAATTGTACGAATTAGATCATTTGAATTCGTATGAATTAGCCACTAAATCAAAAAGTTACGAAGTGCTGTGATTGTATTGTATTAACCGGTTATGATCTATTCCTGAACTGATATAGAATTGTACGCATCTGCATCACGGTGCAGAGAAACAGTTCATTTTGAAACTCCTAGTACTGCACTTCAATAATGCGACCAAAATTGGTATAATCTAAATCTAAATTGATTTGGGTTTTGTTCGATTATGACTTTAGTCAGATTAAGGTAATCAAAAATTGCTGTTTATATGGTTGACTCCTAATCAGAGTATTGTCTTAATCGTAATAATAAAAAAACACACAAAAAAAAAGCGTACTCAATGTTCTCAGCGTGATCCAAAGATTCCATCAAAATTGGGTGTTTGAAATAAATTAGATCTCTTGTTGAAAATGAATCACCCAACTTTCTGTAACTTGGTTTTTCTGGACTTAATTGATTTAGCTTGAATGCTCTGTGAAAACACATTTTATTTTAAGAGTATGTGGTGGATGTTAAATGCTCCTTATCAAATCATCAGTGCCTGTGAAGAACCCTTACTTTACACAGTAGACAATGAAATGAGTTTCATCCATTCTCTTCATATAGGGTATTAGGTAAAGCTTATTATTCTGTTGTAAAAATAGACATACATTTCAAACGCTTGGCTGATCAGCTCGAGCTCTAATGGAGGTATATTTTCTGTCATTTACTTTTGCAGACATTTGTACCATCCATACTGTTTGTTTTAGAGGCATTTTATGATTTCAGAAATCTACCTTTTGATGTCATCATCTTAAAACAAGTTCAGAGTGCCACTTTTTTTTTTCTTTTTTAACATGGCTGTATCCAATCCTCATTAAATTCCAGTGCAGTAATGCAGGCATGCAGACCAGTAAAAACACACACAATGTGTCGGAGGGGTCTGATTGGAGTCTAGGCAGACAAAAAAAGGGAAGCCTGTACTCTAGACTCCCCAGGGTTTAAATTAACAATGCTCCCATCTGTTCGGCTACTTTGAGCATGTCTCTAATGACAGGGCTTACTTAGCCCAAGACTAACCCACATCCAACAACACTGCACTGGCAAACTGGAGCTATCTTTACACATAACCTTGAGAATCTAGGACTACACAGAAGTGCTTTTTCTGGCCCACTTGGTTTAGTCTCTTCTATGATAAGATGCTGCATCCCATGAGAGCATCATACGGTGGCGTAGAAAGACTGTTTTTGTTCTGTGAAATGGAAGGGAAAGATCAACAGCTTACTTTATTGGGTCAAATGAATGCAGCTGTGCATTTAAAGAGGATAACGGAAACCATTTGTGTCCTTGTGTTTTAAAAGCTGGAAAAGATCAAGGACTTGAGTCTGCGCCGCCCTCGATTTTATTTTATTTATTTATTTATTTATTTATTTTTAACCACCTGAATCTACAGTGCCATCCACTAATATTGGCACCTGTTTTCTAAAATGAGCAAAGAAGGCTGTGGGAAAAAAAAGATCTCTTCATTGATTAACTATATATATAATCTGCAAAATATTAACAAAAATGTAAAGAGATTGTTTTCGGATGAGAGTGAAGGCTTTTTTTTCTTGAAACCTTTTCAATCTATTTGTGGTAATGTAGACAACATAGGCTGACTCTGAAAGTGTATCCCTATATACACTACCTGACAAAAGTCTTGTTGCCCATCCAAGTTTTAGGAACAATAAATGATAACTTGACTTCTAGTTGATCATTTGGCATCAGAAGTAGCTACTATGGAAGGCAATGACCTCTAGATTACGCTTATTTTACCACAATAAAATATGATTATGCCTCTATTTTTAATTATTTAATTAGGACAGTAATATTTTGCTTAGACAAAAGTATTGTTACTTAACTGAAATAATGTACAGTATAGAATATAAAGTTATGGTGCAGTGGAAAGAGAATTATTATTGTGTATGACGACAGCGTCCATACATCTCTGCAATAACTAAAATAACTTATTAACAAAGTCATCTGGAATGGCAAAGAAAGTGTTCTTGCAGGACTCCCAGAGTTCATCAAGATTCTTTGGATTCATCTTCAATGTCTCCTCCTTCATCCTACCCCAGACATGCTCAATAATGTTCATATCTGGTGACTGGGCTGGCCAATCCTGGAGCACCTTGACCTTCTTGCCATTCATTCTTGCCATTCACTTTGATGTGGAGGAAGTTTGAGAAGGAGCACTAGGATGACGGCGTTCGTGTCTGGCAAAGAACGGTTCCAGAAAGCGGGTAAGACAAAAACAAAAGCCAAAAAATAAACAAGTAAATAACAGAGTGAGAATGTGGTAAAATCTGTAAACGTGGTAAAAATCACTTTTTTTTTGCATTGCTTTTTACTGTCTGTTGGGTTTAGGGAGGGTGGGACAGTCAATCAGTCAGTCAGTCATTCAATCAATCAGTCCACAGCGACCACTGGTGGTTTTATGTGAGAACAGCAGGCAGCGAATGGCATTCATGAGAGAAATTTGGGATCTCAGAAAGCATGCACAGCAGCCTCTGGTGGATTCACGAAAACAAAAATTGCAAAAAAAACAAAAACGTAGCTCCTTGGATGAATTTGGTCCCCTTCAATGTGTATAAATGTGTATAGTGGTAAGTTTTCATAATGAGCCTGGGTTGCAACGTAGATTATGTTGAATTGTAGTTTTGGAGACTTTCTGACCCCAAGACCCAACTGACTTCTGCATGTTATTCTTGGAGAATTTTTGACCCCTCAAACTGTCCTCCTGATGGTTTGTTTGGACAAGACAGACACTCGTGATTCACTGCTGATTCACAACACTTCTTGTAGACTGTAATTTCTTAATTATTGCCCTGATGGTGGAAATTGGCAGTTCTCGTATGCCATTTTGTGAAGCACAACAACCTGTTACCACAAATCACAGTTTTTTTTTTTTTTTTTTGGCCATTGTGATGAATGACAGTGAATTTGGCTTTTGAATTTCCTCATAATCATATCCCTATAAATAGGAGATCATGGTTGAACAACTCTTCCTAGTCAGCCAAATGTACTTACACATTTAAAATATTAATGGAAATATACTTTGAAAACATTTAGCTTGAATGAGTTAATAGGATTGACAATAATTATGCCAAACATTTTGTGTTGGACTTTGAATTTTAACTTATCATGACTTTATTTTGATATTCAATTTGCGTTCAGAATTTAAATTTAGTCCGCCCTTGGCTTCCTGTTTTAAGAGGCAGTAGACCATGTTAAGTTTAGTGTTCATTGTAAGGTGCTACTGTTTCTATCATCAAAGCTAATCTTACTTTTCACAGCCCTTCGAGATTAAATGGTTGTAAGTAATTGTTTGATCGTGATGTCAAGTTGTACTCTATTTGTATTTTGAGTTTTGCTTCAAATGGTTATAACTAGGGCTGCGCAATATTGGAAAAAAAAATTGTCTTCGATATATTTCCTGAAATAAATACAATTTCGACAAGTGACTTAAATATCTCTATTTGTAAAATAGTTTACTATTGATTTTTGATCGATTAGGATAGTATTGTAGGGCTGTATATCCACATACAATATAATAAACAAATTACAAGCATAGATAAATACAATAGAGCAATTATACAAATGAAATAAATAATGTTTTTTTTTTTTTTAGTTGTACAGACACAGAACTTGAATGGTTAAATGTAAAATATGGTTACCAATTGAATACTGGTGAATTGGTGCTTTTGAAAACACTTGGTTGGGTATAGGAAAGGAGGAGGGTGAGTCAGTCGATCATTCAGTCAGTCATTCAGTCACTCAACAGCGGCCTCTTGTGGATTTATGCGAGACCAGCAGGTGCGAATGGCACACAGTAGCCTCTAGTGGATTTGCGAAAACAAAAACTGCAAAAAAACAAAACAAAACGTAGCTCCTGGGACGTATTTGGCGCTCTCTAGAAATGTATATAGGGGTACGTTTTCAGAATGAACCTGGGTTGGATCAACTATCATCCAATTGGGCATTGCACATGCTGCTATTGCGGACATGTACACTGCGATATCAATGCTGAAACTATACATTAGGCAGCCCTAGTTAGAGCGGCCTCATGACAGTTTTTGATAAGTTATGCTATCTTTGTAATGTCACGTTATCATGACAAAGAGAGGTTATAAGGCATTTATGTCAAGTTTTCAGAACAAAGACAATGTCATACTTGCATTTAAAATGACAAAAGACACTTAATGAAAGTTGTCATAAGCATGCATAAAAAATCTTATTCATATTAATTACATGTCATGATTATAAAGGTGCCATCTTATGAGCACAGCATTCAAGCAAAGTGCTCATTTTGGGTGCCAGTATTAGTGGAGGACACTGTATATTTTCACTCGTCTTATAAAAACGCTTAACACTATGTTTAATAATTTGGCATTAGACATGCAGATATGCAGATTACATCTCTAGCACACCGCATCAGCAGAAACACAGAGTCGCTGCATGTTTAATGAGATTTGCCGGGTAAAGTGATCCTGTGGTGGAAAGTCTCATCTAGCAGGAATGTGTGTGTGTGTGGATTCAGAAAGCCTATTGTTTTTTTGTTGTTGTTCTTCTCAGCCCTGTGGCCTTTTCTGCTGTCTGTTCAAGAGTGTCTGGACTGCGGGGAGAGGGACGCACTTGACTCCTCAGTGTGTGTTTAGATCCTGCTTACGATGAGCTCTCTGTCGCTTTGATCCTGAGATGGAGCGCTCATCTGAGTGCCACACTGAAACGTCTCTGAGCAAGTCATCACTCGCTCTTTATCTTTCTTTTGTTATCTCTTAGGATACATCCTCTGTGACAATGTAAGGTTAATGCAGGCTGTTAAGCCACAGACTGTTTTTTGACCTTACAGGCAGAGTTCACTCGAAGAAAACTGTTTTTGAACAAAATATTCTCTCTTATGAGATTCTAAACCATATGATCTTATATTTCAATATTCTGAAGCATAAACTCTAAAAATGTGTGAACTTTTAATAGTAAAAGACTAAAATATAACTTTTTTTTTGCTATCAGTGGTGTAAAGTGCCAAATTACAAATACTCAAATTACTGTAATTGAGTAGATTTTCTCAGAAATTGTAATTTACTAAGTAGTTCTGAAAATGTGAACTTTTACTTTCCCTTGAGTACATTTTTAGTGCAGTACTTTTACTCTACTACTTCTTTCCTTTAACCTGCAGTCACTACTTTATTATTTCCTGTCTATTGGAATTAGAAAAATCAGTCCTGCGATTCCTGTCCAATCAAATCACACATAGAAAGTAAATCGAATCATACTGAACTACCTTAAGACATGCAGCAAACTGTTTAGAAGCATGAAGATACTTTACATGCAATGACCCAGAGACTGTCTAGAGTGGGTGTCACTGATGAGGTAAAGTTAGTTTTATATTCGCACGTTTGTTCATTTAACGGTCTCTATATTGTTTACCACACTACTTTGAATATTTGATCTGAATTAGCATGTATGTCTATCTTCAAAACAACATTAGCACTATGTAATTCACTATGAACAATGTTTTACTTTGATAGTAATTGGCTGCAAATATGATTTTTCTGTTTAGAATTTGCAAAGAAGACTTTTCTGAAATTATATTATTAAGGTGAATGTCTGAATATACGAATATAAATCCAACTTTACCTCTATAGTGCGGAGAAGAGGATGGATGTTTACTGTATGATGACCGAAATGACCTTAAACAATAACTAAATGCACTACAGAATGTTACGTTTACACACACACATGTACAAATTACATGTAAACGCATAAACCTTTCCCAGCATAATACTCACTACTCACTACTCTTGAGTACTTTTAAAAGGGCTACTTTTTACTCATACTTTGAGTAATGTTTAAAACCGATACTTTACCTCTACTTGCACTACATTTCTGGCCAAGAAATGGTACTTTTACTTGAGTATGATTTTTCAGTACTCTTTCCACCACTGCGTACTATATACAGAAGAGCAGGGGTCTTTGATTAAAAAGATTGAATCACCTTTCAGCAGGAATGCTTTATTTTTATTTAATGTTTTCCCTTTTTTTTTTTTTTTGGAACGTTACAAAGCCATATAATTTACATCTGCCACAGAATTACAAACAATATACCAAACTTTTACAGTCAAAGCAATCATCCAAAATGGGGATACTGAGCCCAGAGAGCCAAAGTAGTGGCATCTGATAATTTATTTACATAATTTTTTTTTGCTTAGAATCCATTTGTCTTAAGTATTTTTAATACTTTAATGGTGCAATGCAGATTTTAGTAGTTCAGTCAGTTTATTAGTATTGTACATTAACATCAATTAATTAAATATATTTTTAATAGTAAAATGTAAATCTACCATTTTTTTTAGGATTGTTTCTCAACAATGCAATGTTTAACTTGAATTCATATTGTAGCTTTTGTGCATACAAATGGAAAGGCCATGTGATGATTGGTTGGGTTTGTGCACTGCGGACATTTCGGGGCAGGCAATTTCACCTGTCTTAAAGTGTCACAAATCCCTTTCAGTTCTCTCCACAGCTTATAAAATGCACTGAAACGTAGGTGTGGGAATCTGCGCAGTGGAGGAGGCCAAAAATATAACAGCTCTCTGTCTTAACCAGTTTTTTTTAGTCAACAGCATGTTTTCATAAATGAATGTAACTTAGAATTGAATCACAATTACAATGATTTTTTTTGTCTTATGTAAGTTTGCTGTTTATTTTACAAAACACAGGTGGTTTTACATTTGCTATTTAAAGGTGAAGTATAGTTTCATCCTGTAGTGTTTGCCAATTATTCTAATGCTTATAATATTTGACTGTTTTGTATGGGCCTTGATAGTCACACACTAACAGTTGGGGGAAACAGAATTTAGTTTACCTGTTAAGAACATTCTTCACAAGTTTGCCAACTAAACTGAAACCCAACCATCTTTTAAAAGCACCACTAGTGTTTAACCGTGTTTTAGCATGTTGTCTGGTATTAATCTTCAGATTTTGGCTTGCACTGATGGATGCTAATATTCTCTTCTGATATGTGCAGTAAATAAATACTGTATGTTAATATTTAATAAATCATGTTGTAGTGTGTAATGACTCTTTAAAGATCTAAAGATCTCGCTAAAATATATGTTTTATCCCTTGCAGCCATGAAGATCAATCTCATTTTGCAGCTCAGAGAGCAAACTTATAACCCCACATGTACCTGAGTCCAAAAGCATCAAACCTGCGATTCATTTATTAGAGAATTTGGCAGACACCTACCGCCTCGAGAGAGAGGAAAGTCTGTGCTATTACATCGCCTGATACAGTAACGTAATTACACTTTGAGCAGCCGGAGTGCAGCAGCAGCAGCAGGCCTGAGGTATGAAATGGAATGAATGTTCATTGGACACAGGTTTAAGGAGGCCATCAGTGCTGTGCAGCAGTTAAAAAGAAACACTTTTCTAAAGTCAGTATGAACTCATCAAATGTATTCATGTATATAAAGACATAGTTCTAGCACAAGTTCAGTCTGGTGTGTTTGCATAAACAAGTATATGACTGCTTTGATGATATTTTAATTTGTGGGATAAAATAGTATATAGTTGGTGGCACGGTGGCTCAGTGGTTAGCACTGTCGCCTCACAGCAAGAAGATCGCAGGTTCGGGTCCTGGCTAGACCAGAAGACATTTCTGTGTGGAGCTTGCATGTTTTCCCCGTGTTGGTGTGGGTTTCTTCTGGGTGCTCTGGTTTCCCCCACAGAGACATTTGGTATAGTTGAATTGAATAAACTAAATTGGCCGTAGTGTAGGAGTGTGTATGAATGAGTATGTATGGGTGTTTCCCAGTATTGTGTTGCAGCTGGAAAAGTATCCGCTGCATAAAACATTTGCAGAATAGTTGGTGGTTCATTCCGCTTTGGTGACCTCTGAAGTAGAGACTAAGCTGAAGGAAAAATAAACGTAATAATACATTTTTAATGGCTCTTAGCCTTTTTGACTCTAAAAGAAGATCTCATTTGAAAACTATAAGCATTGTAAATTTTACTGAATTCATGGCTGCAGTTATTATTGTAAAATGTTATCAATTAATTTGAATGGAAATGTAAGATTTAAAGAAAAAAGTAAGAAGGTCTGCCAATAAACATTACTGTATCTGGGCTAATGCAAATGTATAAATAAGATTGTATAATTTTATACGTTTACTACATATATGAGCGACGCGGTGGCGCAGTAGGTAGTGCTGTCGCCTCACAGTAAGAAGGTCGCTGGTTCAAGCCTCGGCTGGGTCAGTTGGCGTTTCTGTGTGGAGTTTGCATGTTCTCCCCGCTTTCACGTGGGTTTCCTCCGAGTGCTCCGGTTTCCCCCCACAATCCAAAGACATGGTCCAAAGGTGAATTGGGTAAGCTAAATTGTCCGTAGTGTATGTGTGTGAATGAGTGTGTATGGATGTTTCCCAGAGTTGGGTTGCAGCTGGAAGGGCATACGCTGCGTAAAACATATGCTGGATAAGTTAGTGGTTCAGTCCGCTGTGGCGACCCCAGATTAATAAAGCAACTAAGTCGAAAAGAAAATGAATGAATGTATTACATATATTTATTACAATTACCCACAATAAAAAAAAAACATTAAAACAGATCTATTTCATATCAACGTATCAAACATATTTCTGTTGTTATAAAAATTTATTTACTCAAAATAATTTTCTGAACATAGCAATTTATGGAATTTTAAATACAGCATGAATGGAAAATGTGTCCAATATCAATGGAATTTTACCAATTTCTGAAATAAATAAAATAATAATTAATATTATTTGGAGTTGACCACGACAACGGGGTTTGAGTCCGGTAAAGAACGGTTCCAGAAAGCAAATAAAATGCGTCAATCGGTGCTTTTTAAAACACTATTTGTTGGGTTTAGGGAAGTGGGAGGGTGGGGACATTGGTCGGTTGGTCAGTCAGTCAGTCAGTCAGTTGACAGCAACATCTGGTGGATCTATGTGAGAAGAGCAGGCGCAAAAAGCACTTGCGAGAGAAATTTGAGATCTGAAAAAGCATACACAGCGGCCTCTGGTGGATTCGTGAAAACAAAAACGGCAAAAAAAAAACGTAGCTCCTGGGACGAATTTTGCTCGTATCTAATAAAAATGAGCCTGGGTTGTTTTTTTCTCAGTGTGTGTACTATAATGCTACACAAGGACCTCCAAATAAACAAAGCAACCTAAGAATAGGCCCATTGCGTCATTTGCAGACGTGAAATAACAATCTTAGTTAATATTGTGAAGCTAACACATACTCCAATTTAGCAACAATAAACTTGGCAACAACTGTTCCAGATTTTTAGATTACTGTTGTTACATCCATTTTGACAGCTTGATATGGTGTTCACCAGTAAGAATTGTATCCCCCTATGTCTGTATTAAAACCATTTCCTCAAGAGTGGCCCTATGAAGGAGTGTGGGCTGTTTTGGATACATCCTGAAGCACCATTACACTCTCAGTGAGCAAACCCAAGTGTTTCTCTGAGTATTTTCAGGTCAGTCAGTGAACTGTGGAAATTGACTGTGAGGGAAGTAAATATGCACTGAGAAACAAACAGCACTTGACGCACACTTCAGAAGGCCCGTGTCATAGAGACGCATTTACTGAACTCGAAAGCCACTGCGAAGCCAGAACTGTGAATTTAGCACCGCGAACTCACTGCCAATCAATATGAACGACAACTTGCGAAAAACTGAAGCTCAATACAGACAAATAGATCAACTCCACAACCGCAAGGCCATTCATTTTAGGCTGGAGTGTTCATTGGGGGAGAAGCGTGGAATGAATTATAGCACTGTATTAAAAACCATATCCAATTTTGAAGGAAGGGTGAAGATTGATTATAACTCTCAGAAGTGGTAGAAAAAGTCATAAAAGCTAGTTCTAAAAGTTTCAAAGGTGGCGTTGGAAATTTCCATTAGTGTCTAGCAAGAGGTAATTGAGATAATTAGCATCATCATTTCTAACTAAATGCTTTTTAAGCTAGGTCATTTACTTCATATTAGGAGAGATGGAGACTTGGGGAATGTGTCTGTCGTTTCACCCCTCAGTGGAGCAGGGAGTCGTTCAGGTAAAAATAGGTGTAATGGAGGCCAGTTAAGTAGTTGTGCAAGTTTTTAAAAGATGGAGCCTATTGAGAAAAGACCGTCTGGCATTTATGTCTCCTCAAGACTGATAATCAGAAAGTGCTACAGCTCCATTGGGTTTTACGGCTTAATAGAAAATGACAGTTGCATGTTCTTCTGAGAGAAAAACAGCAGCGGAGAGGCGCTAACAGATTATAGTGCAGTTATCATTGCGCTCGAAAGCAGGCAGTAAATGGATTTTCAACTCACATGTTTGTGAACATTTTGTGTAGTTTTTCATAAAAAAGAAAAACATGTTTTATCAGACCAATAATCATTCTCATCTGTGCAAAATCCCTTTCAGAAACTACTACTATTAGGTACTAAAATCAACATTTCACATGTAAAGATGCACATTTTTTTTTACTTTATGCAACCTTTTGGGGTAATTAAGGTGTACTTTTTGTAAGGGTACCATTGAAATGACAGCTTTTGTACATTTTTTTACAGTAAATTTTTTGGTCAAAATAAAAGGCGTTCTTTCAATTGCATTTTCACTAAAATATATCGTCTGTTTCTGTATGGTCATTTCATATACATTTGAAGTCAGAATTATTAGCCCCTCTGATATATTAGGCCCCCTGTTTATTTTTTTCCCCAATTTTTGTTTAACGGAGAGATTCTTTTTTCAACACATTCCTAAATATAATAGTTTTAATAGCTCATTGACTTTTGCAAAATGACGTGATTGTTATTTTTATTATTAAGTGTTTATTTTATATTATTAAGTACTTTATTCAT